>NC_056729.1:947180102-947352208 GCF_019279795.1 Protopterus annectens
GCCATCTGTGGGCTCATGGGCTTGTGTTATCCAAACATCCGTCCCCGTCAATTGTGTTTACCCCCCACATGTGTCATACTCCGCCCCTGTATGCATCTTGTTTGTCTTGTCTGTTAACCTCCCCAACCTACCTCCCCAAATATACCTACTTCCTGTACCTCACATTCCACTCTCACCTGAAAAAAAAAAATAAAAAAAGGGCAATCTGTTCCCACAAAAAAATTACGCCCCATACATAGCTGCCCATTTCGCATACATGTCTGCTGGACATATAAACTGATAATTACAATTGGCTGTACAACATATTTTGTTGTCCTCACCCCTCTCTCAGGGGTGGAAAGTGTCAAATCTCACTCTAAATTTCTAACATATGCACAACTGTTGCTGGCAAAGAATTGGGCAGCTATGGGCCTTCCCTACATCCTTCCTGCACATCCCGAGCTTGTTTTCTTACTGTCCTACCCTCTTTGTGCCCCCTTTTTCACCACTTTCCTATTTCCCCATTTTCTTTTCTTTAAAAGAAAATAGCATGGGTGTTAGTGGGAATAAGCACTTTTAAGCAGTAGTCAGCTGGTGTGTGCTTGTGTGCGCTTAGCTAAATGTAAATAAGCGTAGCTAAGCATCACGCAAACTCGTGCAAACCTGCTTACAACTGCTTAAAAGTGCCTTAGTCACTCTGTATGACAAGACTTGTAGTCTGCTCATCAGCAAAATAAAATACCCCTGTCAGTCTCGAACCTAGGAACTTGGAAACACTAGACTGCATGAATTACCACTGAGCCACATCAGATATACAAGAACTTGGTGCTGAAAGAAATATATCATGAAATACAAGGAGTGAATGTAAAGGGAAAATAGGAAGGCCAATGCACAAAGCTTGTTCTGTGTATCTTTACTGGCAATTCTTGTGGAATTGCATTACATTAGTGTGATAAGAGAAACAGCCATGCTAGTAGGTCATAATGTTACAGTAGCACCTTACAAACCCCACACAGTATCAGAGCAGGATAAACACCACCATATTTGAACAGGTAAGAGTCCAGACCTCCCAACTGTGACTGATTTACAGGGATGCCCCTGATTTGCAAACAAATGTTACCTGTGCCCCACTGACTCCCTGTGAAATGTACTCACAGTAGGCAGAAAGGTGGGGAATTCCACATAATGGTAACTGTCAATAAGTTACAGTAGACACTACTTGCATGTCAGAAATGGTGTAATAATACATATGCTCAAAATACCCCACAGTCACAACTGCAGAATATCTGAAATATATTACAGGTGTATCCCACTGATATGTACCTTTCCCTGAGGCTGGTCAGATATATACCTGAGAGTATCTGAGGCCTGGAAGTGTCAGAAACACACAGGCATATCAGCCTGTCTGCTGTTAAACACTCTGCGAATAGCTGCAGAATTACTTCCACAAGCATGCCCTTATATAGGAGTATAACACAGTTTACCTACCTATGACACAATGCACACACACACATGTACTCAGTGCAATACCATCTATGTGAGGTTGAACGAGTGTGACACTGACTGTGTGCAAGGTCTGTAAAGGTGTGATAGCTTAGCATGAGTTTGTGTCTGTCATGGTAGTTTGTGTCGTAGGTGTGAGGCCAGAGAAAGATGTGTCAGTTATCGGGGTGCAGACATAGTAGATGGCATATGTTGTGCTGTAGTTCCCTGTGTACGACTGCGGTGTCCCATCGTAGGCAGAAGCAATACATGTATGCTCAGTAAGTGGTACTGCTGTTGAATCCAGCTCACGTATGAACTGTTGTACTACCTGAAGTTGTAGGCCTAAACACTGCAGTATGGTGTATGTTCACATTCCCTGGTAACACTGTCTGGTGTGTTTCCTGTAGTCTGCACAGATTACATACCTCATGCTTAGGCATCTGTAAGTAGGGGCACACACTACTATAAGGTACACAGTTAATGCTCATCTGTGTTGTCATACATTTGTGTGTTGTATGTATGTGTAATGTGTGTGTAATGTTGCCTGTACCATGGCCACAATCACATGTGTGTTACAGGGTATGTGTGTGTACCTGGCAGCATGTATACTCTGTGACAGCAGTATGCTGGCTATATTAACAACTGTGCACATATGTCAGGTAGGGGTATGGCATCAAAGACTAGGGTGGATTACTGTTTAAACTGTAAATGTGCATTGCATTCATTGCATGGGATGACAATATCCATCATCCATTAGCTTGATACATACCCCCAGTGTGAGGTTGTGCATTGCATCCCAAACAGTGTGCTGAGTGCTGGTGTATACTAGTTTGTTGTATGGAGTGTAGCAGGCACTGTCAGACAGTTGTGGGCTGAGCACTGATATGTGGTATCGAACATGTGTATCCCCTGATAGACAGACAGATGCTATATATAGCAGTTAAGTGATATCAGTACATTAGTGTATTAAGTGTGCCACATGACTTGCTCACATATTTTTCTTTTCCTTCCAGGGTAATGGTGCATCAGCGTAACCCACCTTATACAGCAGCAGAGGATCAGAAGACACACCAGAGCCTGGTGCAGAATTTCTCTGTGCTGTTTTCCAAGACCAGCCAGAACCAGCATGAGAGGGCTGCACTGTGGCAAGATCTTGGCCATCGGGTAAATGACATAGGCATGCATAACCAGACATATGAGCAGGTACGCCATCACTGCAGTGATTTAATTAGACATGCCCGGCAGCGTGCGTCTGATATCCACAGACAACAGCTTGCCACAGGTTGTGGGGTACTTATCCACCCCCCCTCACCACTGTGGAGGAGCACCTCCTAAGTGTTGTGGCTCCAGGCCAACAACAACAACATCCACAAACATGTGTCATCATGAAGGCCGGAGCCACCCAGCATGTTGAAATGGAGTGTGCAGGTAACATGCCATATCTGTAGTTGACTGTTCTCTGTACTGATAGTTTATGCATGTGTGAGATATGTACTGTGTATGTAGCTGTTAACCTGCCTATTCTTCTGCAAGATTGATATTCTGAGCATAATCTGTACACCTGTGAAAGCCACCTGTTGTACTACTGTACTTTATCATACTCACAGCATCAATGGCACAGTTATGGCCACTGGCAATCACTGTCATATTTTTGCAGGTCCCTCTGGAGTGACAGCAAGGCAGCCAATCCATGCTGGTGAGTGTGTAATAACAATACTATTGCTAATGACATGTGCATGTCATATGGAGGTGTAGTGTGTGCACATGTAACAGCTACGCATAATGCATGCTGTGCATGCACACATGTGTGGCAACAGTACTGGACATTGTATAGGCATACCTGATACACATGTACACAACACACACATGTTTGGCATAGACACTACACCTTAGCCTGCTACACATGTCCAATTATGACACCTGCTGTATGGCCACCCTTCAGTATCCCACTTATCCTCTACGCAGCACACATAGTATACCTGAGGGGTAGAGGCCTACTATGTCTTTGTGCAACAGTCTTGAACAAATAATACATTCATGTTAGGCAATGCTCACTATTGGCCACCTTACACACCCATGTAACAAGTGGCTGTGTAATTCTGGATGTAGTCATGTTACTGCACTTCAGGTACAGCATGCTAGCTGCCTGAATGGCACACATTATTATTGTTGACTGACCACAAGAAGCATGTTGATCATGGCTCACGTTACTACACCACATCCAGTTCCACTGACCACAAAAGTACACATAGCAGTT
The DNA here is from genome assembly GCF_019279795.1 of Protopterus annectens. Classification (NCBI taxonomy): domain Eukaryota; kingdom Metazoa; phylum Chordata; order Ceratodontiformes; family Protopteridae; genus Protopterus; species Protopterus annectens. The sequence continues at coordinate 947,183,824 of NC_056729.1, forward strand.
ATTGCGTAGCACCGTCATGTGGTGTGTGTGTGTGTGTGTGTGTGTGTGTGTGTGTGTGTGTGTGTGTGTGCAAATATATGCCCCTATGTATGCCTGTGTGCATGTGCGCCTGTGTGCATGTGTGCTAACATCGTGTACACATTTGTAAACTGTGTTTCCTATCTTCCTCTCACAGGTTCTGATGTTGCTCTGGTGGAGTGCAGCAGGGAACCTGAAGCCACTGCTGGGGATAGTGATAATGATGATACATGTGTAATGGCACAGGGAGGTGTGACAGGGTCTGTCGTTGGTCAGCCAATCGACACTACACAGCAGTCAACCCCATCAATACGCACAGTCATCCTGCCGATACATCCATTGTCACCAATGTCCTTAGCTGAGGGACAGCATACAGTGGGCATTGACCAGGTTAGTGTGGTATCACTGGCACATGCATCCCCTCACAGCAGCCATGGCCAGATTTCTGACATGGTACCACACAGGCAGATGTCCAGGGGTTCTCGTGGGAGCATCCGTGGTCGTAATGCCCCTGTCAGACGTGCCCACAGAGGTCTTTCAACCTCAGCTATGTTCTGGGCTGTAATGCAGGCGCAGGCACGTATGGAACGGTACACCAGACAGGGTCTGAGGGAGCTTAGAGCACATCGCACCGCTATGAATGACACTATGTGTGACGTTGCGGCTGCCATCTGTAATATCAGCGAGGTCATTGATAGATGTTGGGGGGACACATTAGATCTCTTCCACAACTACATGTCCAGGAGCCAGGACAGTGCAGGACGGTTGAGGCATTGACATAGACGTATGCCAGCAGCATCATCAGCTGGCAGTCGTCGTGGATGACAACAAACCCGCAGCCGCTCCTATAGTGCCAGTACCAGCCCCAGCAATGCTGGGTCTGTGCTGTCATTACACCGTCCTAGAAGACCACGTGCACGTGACTCTGGACTGTCCCAGCAGGGACATGTGTCCAGTCAACAACCCACTGCTTCTGATGACAGTACCCAGTCTGGCTTAGCACCTGATACTGTACGTAGCACCCCTGCCAGGCACAGGTACTGTGTCCGTGGCCAGAGACAGTGATCTGTATGACCTGGCAGGTGCAGTCTGTGGCTGTCCACAAACACTCGTATATGGCAGCCACATGGTGGAACTGTGTGCAAGCATACACACACACATAATGCTAACACCTAGGGCTAACACATAGACACACACATCGCATCAACATTGCCCCATGTTGTACTGTTGTCCCTCACTAACACACACACACATACATGTCGATTGGATGTGTCAATGGCAGATTCTGGCAAACCAAGTACACACCCTGTGCGTATGATGAAACTGTGCCACCTCCTGCCATCTGTAACATTGATGCAAGAACAGGATAGCATGGTGCTGATGCACAGGGTGACTACATAGCACTGTAGTTATAATTTCACGTTGTTAACAGTACAGTGTAATGATATTGTTGTGGGTATATTCGAGCATGCATGATGCATTAACTATGATTGTCATTGTAGTTTTGTATACACCAGTGATAATTCCCAATGTGTACTGTCTGCACATGTGCCACATGGCTGTTGTGTGTACCTGTGCCTGCATGTGTTGGGGTGTGGACAGTACATGTGTGATGTTTTCAGCACAGAGTTGCAGGTGTACATTTGTGAACATGGTTAGCATGGAACATGACATGGTTTGACAGTATGCTGTGGGTGATACGGTTTCCATATGTCAATGGTCTGCATTCTGGTACTATACACAGCCTACATAGCCTGATATTCCATGGTCATTACATGGTGTCTCCTCAACTGATACAGAGATGTAGGAACCTGGTGTCAGTGATATCCCTGCAGTACTACACTATACCAGTAGCCATTCTTACTGAGCCCAACACATCCCTGGAACCAATACTCTTTGGCATATAGCAGTCTCATGTACATGTCAACACACTACGGATATGTCCATCCATGACTGCAAATGCATACAGTGGCCTACAATGCATTCTACACATGACACACCTAACCACCACAAGGGTATCATACAGATAGATACCTGTTGTCCAAGCCATGCTTTATTGCTGTAATGCAACTGTAACATTGTCATCGGCATGTAGTTAACATAGTATTCCAACAGTACCATGTAGGTGGTAGCACCCATCATGTAGAACGGGTAATGGTGTGTACATGTGGACAAGTGTTATCTTGTCTATCCTGTTCACATTTCCAAAGGTAGTCTGCAGTCCCTCGGTGTATCACCTAAGCAAGAAGGTATGCTTATCGGCAACAGTTGCCATACACCTACACTGGATGTCCATCACTCACAGACTTTGCTGTGTTTTAACATGTCTGACATATACTCCAGACATGAACCCTCACCCACATTAATCTATCAAAGCTTTCATGGGTATGTGTCACATAGTTGACCTAGGACACAGATCACTGCAGTAACCTGCATTGTCACCAACATACATGTATGGCCTAAGGTCTGGTAAACTGCGGCACATGCTGGCAAAGGTAACAACTGTAATCATATGAGGCAGGCTTCACACATAGGAACTATTAAAGGTCACAGGTACATATCTGTATGTGGCACACATATACCTGATGTGTGCATTGAAATTACTGTTATAATAATATGTCATACAATAATAAAAGCAAAACACACAACACATTGACAAACTGTGTGACAAACACACACATGTCATTTGGAGGATTCAAACCCTTACCTAGCTATGTTATGATACTTGAGAGAGAGACATTAGCACAGTGCGCTATTCGCATTACAGGATGATTTCCCTTCTCCTGCTGTATTTATAGGGTGCTGACATCATCAGTCTTTCCAAAGAGGAATGTACATCTTTTAGTGTGTTATCCCAGTCTTCAAAAAGGCCATTCCTTTCATAGAGAATTGCATACATACACACCGCCTGCCACCCCCGCACACACACACACACACACACACACACACACACAGAGCGTTTGCAGAATTCAAACCCCTACCTAACTATGTTATGATATTTGAGAGAGATGCATTAGCACAGTGCGCAATTCGCATTATTGGATGATTTCCCTTCTCCTGCTGTATTTATAGGGTGCTGACATCATCAGTCTTTCCAAAGAGGAATGTACATCTTTTACTATCCCTCAGTATGGGGGATAACAATATCTGTGCATTAACAGATGCCTAGTTCAGGATCACATATGCACACTGGCACTGCCAGGTTATGTTCTATACCATGCTTCATGACCACAGGACTTTTAACACACAACACAAGTAGGGGGTGTATCCATATACATCACAGATACACACACCTCTGGGTTGGTACCACTGCACTAAGCATGACAGGCCATACATATACAACTACCATTGTGCAAAACTGCCTTTTGGTTTGGTGTATAGTTCAGACCCCCCCCCTCCCATACTCAGGAACCGCATTCGGCTTTCCTGGGAACAGTGTAGGATATGAAGGTCTTCACACACACCATTATAGTGGTTGACTTCAGGTACACAAATATTGACTGGGGATACTACTCAGACCCTCAACAACATCACCCTACAGCCACTACAATTTGTGGATCCATGTGCTATGGCACAACCAGTCACCACACCCACAAGGGGGAATACATATTGGACCTGATCATCACCAACATGGGGACTCTAGTGACTCTATGTTCCACACCAGAGGTAGAACCCTCATTGTTAAGATCAGACCATAAACAACTTTCCCTGGACATCCATATCCCGTCCCCACCCCCAGCCAAGGAAATCACTGTAAAGAATTTCTCAAAAGCAGACTTTGCACTTGTGAAGACTGGGGTGGAATACTTCAAAGGCCCAGTGCTGGAGGATAATACAGCCCAATCTGCAGAATCCTTTACAAACGCATTGCATGAGCACCAGCAGGTATGCATTGATCATGCTATTCCAAATAAAACCATGACTCCTCCAAAACAGGAGACCTGTCTGGTTGACCCCGGCCATATATAAGCTGTACAACAGAAGGAGGAAGCTACTACATAACAGAGCAATATCCCACAGAGGGAGGACATCTCTGAACAGTATTGGCAAGACACTTCAATCCCTCATATAATCATCACTTGCACGTTTTGACAGTGAAATTGACCAGACACTACAGATAATCACAAGGCCTTCTTTAGTTATGTCAGGAATATGTGTGGAAACAACCCAGATATGCTCTGAATTGTTGCATAACAGCACAAAATATGCCAAACCTACGGACATAGCCTACACCCTGGCAGACAGAGTCTGCACAAACACCCCCCCCTTAGCCCCCAAGGGTACAGATGCCCATCCCAAATGAATGTAACTCCCTGACATCACAGATGCACAGGTGAAAGGTGCCCTCTCCACAGCAAATAACACAGCATATGTATGGGACCGGACGGTGTCCCAGGCTGTGTCCTACACGAGCTCTGAGTAGAACTGAACACTCACATTAAGTCACTGTTCCAACTTAGCCTTACTACAGGATATGTACCCTGAGAATGGCATACAGATACAGTGCTTCCACTCCACAAAGGTGGTGCCACAACGGACCACAGGAACTATCACCCCATAAGCCTGACTAGTGTGATAGAAAAAGCTATGGAGCGTATTATCATGGAAGTCATAATCAAAAACATTGTGAGACTCCAGACAGTGGATCATACACAATTCGGCTTTGTTAAGGGCAGATCTTGCCTCTTACACATAGTTCATATCTTTGAAACGGTTACTAAAGCCATGGATGAGGGCAAGGTAGTTCACACAGTCTACCTGTACCTTGCAGAAGCCTGCAACAGAATACCCCACTCAGGCATCATACATATGCTTACCAGCTTAAATATCAACCCCTATATCACTAGATGTGTTGCTATCTGCCTCAGGGATGGAACCCACATGGTCAGTATTGCAGGTGCCATGTCCAGTTCCAGATCAGTTACAACTGGTGTCTCACTGGGCTCAGTTGTGGGACCTGTCCTGTTCGGTATGTACTTCTCTGAGGTTCAGACTAACATGGGGGGATTATGTCTAACAAACATCACAGATTACTGCTATCCGGGGGCCATAAGCAACACTGCAGCTGACACATGCTTCTTCCATAAGAGTCTCACAGAAATGGATGCTTGTTGCCAGAGCCATGGCCTCATGCTAAATGCTAAGACATGCATAGTCATCCCCTTTGGGGAAAACAAGGTGCACACAAATCACCACATAAGTGGCAATCCATTAAGTACAGAAGATGTATTTACAGATTTGGGGACCAACATAGATCGTAACCTCTCCTTTGCTAATCACATTGACAGAGTCATTGCAAAGACCTTTATATAGCCCTCCTTATCACATGGGGGTTTGCATGTAGATCATGGGAGGTCATTGTGGCCCTCTACTAGTCACTCATCAGGCCCATGTTTGACTACAATGGCCCTTTTGGGGTGTACCTTACCCAATACCTGCAGCAACTACAGTGTCCACAACAGTACCTCCCCAAGAGGATCATAGGCTACACACAGATGTCCTATGCAGCTCAACTAAAGGATCTCCAGCTCTACTCATTTGCTTACTGCCTACTCAGCGGTAATCTATGCCTGACGTACACAGCCATGTCAAACCCAGAAGTAATGGACATGCTCCACTAAAATAACATCCAAGACCCTTAGAGCTGCACACTCCAGGGACTTAAACCTCAGCACAAAACTAAATAGTACATGCTGTAGGGACATATTCATTACCCAGAGGCTCCCCTCACTCTGGAATTGAATCCCAATTAAAGTTAGACATAGCCCCTCGCCAACCCTCTTCCAGCAAAATCCAGCCGCATGGATGGGAAATTGCAAATTCACCCCTGGGATCTCCACTGTGTCCCTGCTTGACAGAGGCACAGCAAACTAGCCTTAAAGGGTGCCTTCTGTGACCTACTTTACAGAGCCACAGTAGGCTACTCTACTGGGGAGGCGTACGCCAAATACACTCTGCCTAGTCTTATGAATTCCCTAAGACAGACAGCCTAGTATCGACCTCTGCACCTATGTTTATGTTGGGGATGCACAATATTTGTTGCTGATACTGTTTTCAGGTCTTTATTGCCATAGCTTTCCCAGTTTCTATGAACAACTTGTGTATCTGCGTAACATGTTTGATCATGACAGGGTTCCAGTATATTAATATATGTGTCTGTTGTCATTTAACTGTGTGCACAGGGCAGATTGCTGGATCATGGGAGGTTCCTGGCTTAACACATACAACTGCCAGATATGTGTGGCCGACTGCTATACTCAGACATGGCCTAAGTGTGTGAGCATGCCCAGTTCAGTCTTTCCATGGTTTGTTGCCTGACATATGTCTCATTTATCCAAGTGTGTGAGCATGCCCAGTGTGACCTTTCCATATGTTGTGATCTGACGTCCACTACATTTGTGGCTGTGTGTGAACATGACGAATATTGACATTTATACTGTGTGTGTTGGAAGTCATGTTGTGTTCTTACTACCAGACTCCTTTGTATCATAACTCAACAGGGATTGTGCTGTGCTTGCAGGGTTTCCATGGGATATTTGCAAAGACTTGTCAACATTCTTTCATACTGGCTGAACACTGCAATACTGTCATGGTGTACTGGTTCAGTACTTTCACTATGGTGCACAGTATCATGGGTTTGAGTTCCATCACTGCTTTAAATGTACATACTGAGCAGACCAGACTGGTTAAGGGCCAGTTGGGCAACTATGAGCATGTTGCATTTTGTTCAGCTATGGCCTACTTAAACCAGGCTTGTCCAACATTGCTGTGTATTCACCAACTTGGGTGGACATTGACAAACATTACTCCACATTGACCACAGTTGTACTAGTTGGTGTGTGTGATTCTGTTCATAGGTTCATACTAGGCTATCTGCCCTTGGGCATTTATAATCCTAGCCAGAGTGTGTTTGGCTTTCAACACACATTTTAAATGGAGTTTGCCATGACATTTTTCAAGGTTAGTATACTGTGCCTCTGTCTAACAGTGACATAGAAGTGATACCCAGGGTAAACCTACAATCTCCCATCCACTCACCAAGATTCCTCTTGAAGAGAGTCAATGAGGGACTCCGGCTAACCTGGAGTGGGAGTTTACTCAAGAGTGGAGGGAGCCTCTGGGTTATGAATTTGTCACTCCAGCATGTCCTATTTATTTCAGTCCTGAGGTTCAGGTCTCTTGAGCGCGTAGCTTGATGGGATTCTGATTTTCCAAGGTGCAGCATGTCCATTGATTCCAGGTTGGACATGACTTTATACATCAGGCACAGATCACCTCTGGGCAGGTGGTATGTGCCACTGAGTGGAGCTGCAGTTTCTTTAACCGTGCAGCAAATGGCATGTGTTTGAGCCCTTTGATCCTCCTGGTGAGGTATTTTTGTGGTCTTTCCAGCTGCTGCAGGTGTCTGATAAGGTACATCCCACAAGGGGCATTGTACTCAATTATGGGCCTGATGAGGGATGAGTAAAGAGGTACGATGACCTCCCCTGATCTAGATGTGAATACCTTCATGATTAGGTGGGCTATATGAAATGTTTTTCTAAACACTTTGGCCACGTGGTTTTCAAATAAGAGATTGCTATCAACTTGGGTCCCCAGGTCCCTTATCACTTCTTCCATACTTAATGGGTTACCACCTATGTGGTAATTTGTGGGCACTTAGTTTTTGCCAAAGGGGATGACTATACACTTTTTTACGTTTAGCTTGAGGACATGGCTTTGGCACCAGTTGTCTGTTTCTAAGCCCTTTTGTAGGATGCTTGTGTCAGCTGGAGGGTCGATTATGGTGCCCAGTTTGCAGTCATCTGCAAACTTGTTCAGCCACAGTCCTTCTGTGTTGGCCTGTACCTCTGAGAAATATATACCAAACAAGGGAGGTCCCAGGACTGAGCCTTGTGGGATGCCACTTGTAACTGGTTTGGGGTCTGACATGGCTCCAGCATTTCTGACTATGTGGGTTCTGTCCTTGAGCCAGTTTGCAACCCATCTAGTGACATAGGGGTTTATATTGAAGCTGGTGAGCTTATCTATAATGACCAAGTGGGGTATTGTATGGAAGGCTTTTGTGAGGTCCAGGTAGGCTGTGTGGACCACCTTCCCCTCGTCAATGGCCTTGGTGACTGTTTCAAATGACTCAGCCAGGTTTAAGAGGCAGGATCTGCCCTTAACCAAGCAAAACTGGGTAGGATCCAGTGCCTGTAGGTCCCCAGTATCTTTATTTCTGAGGTCCATGATAATCCTTTCCATAGCTTTGCAGACCAAGCTAGTCAAGCTTCTGGGGCAATAGTTTGCAGTATCCATTGAGGCACCACCTTTGTGGAGAGGGACCACTGTTGCTGTACACTGCTCTTTGGGTACATATCCTGTGGTAAGGCTGAGATTGAACAGTGGTTTTATGTTTGTGTTCAATTCTTCTTGGGGTTCATGTTGGACACAGCCCAGGACACTGTCTAGTCCCATTGATGCTGTGTGTTTTGCTTTGGAGAGGCTGGCTGTTACCTGAGCATCTGAGATGTCAGGGGGCCAGCACTCTGCTGGGATAGATATTTGCCCTTTTGGTGGGGAGGGGGGGGAAGTTTGCACTGAACCTGTCAGCTCTTATGTTGGCAACGTCTGTGGGTTTAGTGTATTGTTTGTCATTTTGGACTAATTCTGAGCATATCTGGGAATTCCCACCCAGGTTTCTACCATAACTAAAGAAAGCCTTGTGATTATCCTTAGTGTCCTGTACAATTTTTATCTCAGAGATGGCCTTAGACGATTTTACGTGTGGCCGTAGTTTTTCAATAATACTGATCAAAGATGCCTTCCCTTTTTGGGATTTTGCTCTATCATATAGTAGCTTCCTCCTTGTATTGTATGTTTTTTTATGGCTGGGGTCCACCAGACATGATGCCTGCCTTTGGAGGATTGGATCTTGGTTTTATTTGGGATTGCATGATCCATGCATTCCTGAAGGTGTTCATAGAATGCGTTTATAAAGGGTTCTGAGGTCTGGGCCGTATTTTCCACAGGCACAGGGGCTGTGAAGGATTCCACCTCGGTTTTGAGGAGTGTGACATTTGCTTTAGTGAAAATTTTTCACTGTGGTTTTCTGGCCATGGGCTGGGGTCGGGATGTGAATATCCAGTGAGATTATTCTATGGTCTGATCTTACCAGTGAGGGATACACTTCTGGTCTTGGGCATAGAGTCCCCATGTTGGTGATGATCAGGTCCAGTATGTTTTCCCCTCTTGTGGGAGTGGTAGCAAGTTGTTCCATAGCATTTGAGTTTATAAATTCTAGGAACCTTTGGGCTAGGGTGTTGCAGCTAGGGTAATGCTCCCAGTCTATGTTTGGGTAGTTGAAGTAGCGCAATATAATGGTGTTTGGTGAGACCTTCATATTTTCATGTGTTCTCCAGTCAGTCAAGTGTGGTTCCTGGGTTTAGGAAGGTGGTCTGTAGCAGGCTATGAACTGTAAGGTGGTTTTACCCACTGTTAGTTGCACATGGATAGTCTCTGATGCTTCATGCTGTGCCACCAACCTGGGGGTGTGGGTATCTTTGACAAATATTGATACTCTCCCTCCTTTTGTAGTTTGTTCCATGTTTTGTAGCTGTAAAGCATGGTATGAGGTGTAACCTGTTAGTGCTAGGGTGCTCTTGGGAGCCTTGAACCAGGTTTCTGTTACTGCACAGATATCAACATTCTCCATGCTGAGGAGAGTTTGGAGTGCGTGCGTTTGCAGTTTAGACTTCTGGCATTGAGTAGCATTACTTCTAGTTTCTTATCCCTTGTGATACCTATGGAGGTGGGTTTGTCTTTTGAGCCTTACCTAAAAAAGGCACTATGGGGGTGACAAGAGCCTTTGGCTATATCCAAAAGGCCACAGGTGACAGGTGAAAGCCATCCTTAGCGAAGCATCATGTCTTGTTGAGCATGTCATCCCAGGCTGACAGGCATTGGATCCCCTTTCACTGACACCAATACTTAAGCCAATTGTTGTAATTGATCACCTTGTCTTCATATTGTGGCATCATGTTTGGTGAGGGTAGGATGATACTCAAGGTCGTCAAGTTTGCATATACTACATGGTGGTAAATGCTGTTTAGCACTACCTTACATTGGTTAACACATGGCAATCATGCCTCAGGTGGTGCTGCAGGGCTGTCTATGTCGGATGCACATACTACACTCCCTGCACATGTTTGAAAGCAGGTTGTGTCAACTTAGGCATCCCTTTTACTATATGTGGAAGTGAGAGAGAGGTATAATTTCCAGGGTTCCTACTGAGCCAGTGTATGTGCTATGCGGTGCCTCTTTGCCAAGGCCAAGGCATACTGGGCACACCTCCTTCTGCCTACTGGGGCAGGCTCAGGTTGTTCCTCCTCCGAGTCACGCTCTGCCTGTGATGGCCTTGGCAATGGTGGGGGGATGTTTGGCCCAGGCCTATGCTGGTCCTGCTGCAGCTGTTTTCGCAGAATCATATTATGTAGCATAGCACATACCATGACAATTTGGGTACATGTAGTTGGTGAGTATTGCAAGGCTCCACCAGATGTGTCTAGGCATCGGAACTGTAACTTGAGCAACCCAAACACATGCTCAATTACATTTTGTGTTTGTGCATGTGCCTCATTATGGCGTTCCTGTTCAGGTGTGTGTGCATTTCTGATGGGTGTCATCAGCCACGACTCCAGTGCATAGCCAGAATCCCCCACTAAATGACCATGTGGGATGTCCCCATTGACAAATGTCTGGTACAGCTGCGTCAGATGCCAGATATGGGAATCATGGTAGCTTCCAGGGCAGCCAGCACACACATTCATTATTATGCCCTGGGCATCACACATGACCTGGCAGTTGATGGAGGGGAAGCCCTTGCGGTTAATGTAGGCCTACCCTGCTCACTGGCTGGTGCTTTGATGCGTATATGCGTGCAGTCTATTGCACCCACTACCTCAGGGTATTCTGCTATTTGCTGGAAGAGACGCATATTGCTGGCCAATACCTCACGGGAATTGGGGAAATGTACATGATCATCGACATGTGCTGACATGGCATCCAGGAACTGGTGCAGTACCCTGGATGCTGATGCCTGTGATATCCCCATCATATCACCAGTTGGTCTCTGGAAGGTACCTGTTGCTAGTATTCTTACGCCAACACATACCTTGGTTTCCACTGGGATGGGTTCCCCTCTGTTGGTTTTGTGTGTGAGGCGTGGCCTGCACAGCTCAACAATTTGCTGCAGGAGGTCTCTGTCCACGCTATAGCGCTCCACTATCTCCAGCTCATGTAACCCCCGGTAGGTGACCCTGGGCCTGTACACTCTTCTCCGTCTCCTCACTGTGGGTTGTCTGGCAGCATTTGCATTGTCACCACCCTCAGCATGTTGCATATGTCGCCTTATAACAGCAATGGCAGCCCTAGCATTTTTTTGTCTGAGTGAAGCTTTTTCAGTTTTCACTTCTAGTAGCTTACTCCAATGTTGCAGTGTCTCTTGAGAGAAACAAACTGCACTGTTGTTTGCAGAGTTTTAAGTGCTGGGCTGGGCTAGTGTTCTGCCTGTGTAATTGCCTGATTCTGATTGTTTTCACCTGCTAGCTCTACTAGTATTCCCTGGTAGCTTCCTACTATTTGTTGTGCTTCCTTTTTCCTTTCTCTTTCCTTAGGGGGGAGTGACGCGCATATAAGCGCAAACACGCTCACAGCAGCTCACACGAGCGCACACATGCTTAGACGGACTAAAACTTGCTTATTTGGGTTAAAACGTGCGCACACCAGCGCAAACGCACTTACAGGTCTTTAAACAGCTGTATACGTGCTTACTCCGGCTTAAATGCGCGCACTCACGCTTTCACGTGCGCACTCTGTCTTACTCGGGTTTACAGGCACGCACACGCACGCATACCCACTCAGCAAGAAACATTGGTGTTATCCACAGTATACACCTTCCATTTCTTGGCTTTCCCTGGCCTACCTGTTGACACACCTCTTTCCATGATGTCTAACTGACAGCTGACACATGCCACTCTGCTCCTATGAGCTTCACTACTTTCATACATACCCCCTTGTGATGTCACCTATCTCCTACTCTGTTACTCCCCATATCCTACTCCTACGCTCCACTGACTGTGCTCATTTGCTATGTAAAAGTGCGATTCACTATCCTAACACTCATTTACATAGGATTGCCTACTAAAGCTTGGTTACATGTCTTAGACTGGGCTTCTCCATTTAGCAACCCCTACTCGGTGGCCATGTTGTCTTCAGCCTGCTATTCCCTTACATTGTAATTTAACAGTTTTCATAGATTCCACGTTTGTGGCTTTTATTTTCTTATTTTTTTTAGCTCACCCCATTTGCGCGGTGCTGCGCTACGCTTAAACATCGGAAATCGCCTAAAAAAAGTATTTTTATTTTAATTTTGCATCTGGGAACATTTCCAATGGCCGTATATTTGGCCATTGGTAGGCTTTCTCAACAATATGCAAACTTTATTTGGAGCTGACAAGGCTCCATTGTGCTGTTTGCAGAACGGTACTCAGTTGTCAACTGAGTACATTTCTACAACTAACACGGCTCCTACTCGGACAGGTTTGTTCTTCCTGGATAGCAAATTTACCTCATTTGCATGCCTTTCGGCTGCAAGTGAGGTAATTTGCATATCCCAGCCCTGTCCGTGTAGGAGACATTTTAGGAGCTCTCTTACACGCCCCTACAAGCTGTTCCTGGATCGCTCGTCGGACATGATGGCTGCATGGAGTCTTACTCTACTTGTACACTCCGTGCAAGCCATCGTGAATCCGGCAGATAGTTATATATAGGTATACGTATCTATATATATGTGTGTGTGTGTGTGTGTGTGTGTATGTGTGTGTGAGTGTGTGTGTATATGTGTGCGTGTGTGTGTGTGTGTGTGTGTGTGTGTGTGTGTGTGTGTTTGTAGATATATATATCTATATATATATATATATATATATATATATATATATATATATATATATACACATATGTACAGTGGCTATAAAATTTTACACACCCCTGTTAAAATGCCAGATTTTTGTGATATAAAAAAATGAGACCACAATAAATCATTTCAAAACTTTTCCCACCTTTAATGTGACCTATAACCTGTACAATTCAATTGAAAAACAAACAAATCAGTTAGGGGAAAAAATATAAAAAATAAAAAACGTACAATATGCTGGTTGCGTAAGTGCGCACACCCTTAAACTAATGCTTCCTGTGACTTTTTAATCTTTTTCCCCTCACTTTTACATTTAATCTTACAGTAAATTACAATTTCAGTTGGATTTCTAGTGTGGGTGTAAACTTGATGAGCAAAGTAATGACTGTTTAGTGGCAAGGAGTAATTTGCTGCTGTTTCTAAGCAGTGGACATTACTGCCTGGCATTATAACTGCTTTCTTAGTGGGTCCTTCACTTTTGCTGTTCAGCTTAATAGTGCTTGTGGTAATTTTTTCTGTATTTTCCTAATTCTTCAGAAGAGCTGAGCTGAAATACATGCATAAAGAAGAATTGCTGTGGCTTTTTTACTCTTAAACTAAACCAAGATAAGTACCCGAGTTTCTTTACACTTACAGTAGTTTTGGTGTTCTCTATCCTTTACTGCTTATTTTATCAAGTGTTATAACTTTTACAGTTTGTTTTGTTAAAGTAGCTGGCTTTGTGTCTTAAACAGTCACCTGGATGTTAGCATTTCAGACTGCATGCCACCCACTCATTCAGTGTGTGCTACTTGCGAATTTACACTGCATCTCCATGGCATAATGTTTCATTACATATCACAGAGCTGTTATACAGTACATCAAGATGTACACCAGACACATATCCCTTAATCTGCATGCAGGGAGGAGTGAGCATACAGCACTTTTTCACACAAATTCTCATCAATGGATCCTCCTGTGCTTAGGCAGTAAACATTAAACTGAGGATCCAGCTGCCTAAGTTGGTGATAGCTCAGGTGCATGTAAATGATCCCACAGCATTCATCAAAAAGTAGGGTTCTTTATTTACATGAGTTTACTTAACTCTGTATATATATATATATATATATATATATATATATATATATATATATATAAAACTACTTATTTACATTTCCATATATTTATATAGTCTTACATTTACACTCCTTGTATTACTAAAAATAACTCACATTAAAGAAAAAACATATTACCACAACCATCTTCCAATTTTCTTTAAACTTTTTGAACAGTGCCCATTTTTATTAAATAATACTTCATTTGATCTTGTCTTGTATGTTTCCCATGTCACACAAAAGAACATTTTATCAATATTTCAGAAACCGCAACTGTGACCAGGCTCGGTGTAAAAAAACGACCAAAAACAAGAAAAACACCAGTTAACATTTATGTTTATACAATGCATTGTCAGCATTTTTTGTTTTCTTGGCATAACAATGTTCCCTTATTCTATTCTTTAGACTTCTCGTGATCATTCCCACATAAAATGTGGGACAGGCTGAACATAACGCAATATATACTACTCCCATGGTTCCACAATCAAATCTTTCAGGGACTGTTATTGTGTATTCTAAATGTATAACATTAACAAAAGGACCCTCATGAATAAACCTGCAAGTATTACAACCTAAACACCTGTACATACCCCTAGTTTTTTGTGTGTTATGTTGGGTCTGTCTTAGTACATCGACATTTCACAATAGCGAAAACGGATTAACCGACACCAGAATATCGAAAGTCACGTCACCGACGCCAGAAGATCGACAAGGCAGAAGACCGATGGAGGAAGACACTGACGCTGAGAAGCTGCGATGGGGAAAGGATATGTAAGTATGCGGTAGTGACGGACGATAGGGTGCGAGTAAGGTAAGTGTGCGATGCTGGTGTTTAGTAGGGGTGGGATAAGTGAGTTAGGGTTAGGGCGCGGGTTAGGTGAGTGTGCGAGTAAGGTAAGTGTGCGATGTTGGTGTTTTGTAGGGGTAGGGGTGGGATAAGTGAGTTAGGGTTAGGGCACGGGTTAGGTGAGTGTGCGAGTAAGGTAAGTGTGCGATGTTGGTGTTTTGAAGGGTAGGGGTGGGATAAGTGAGTTAGGTTAGGCGGGTTAGGTGAGTGTGCTAGTAAGGTAAGTGTGCGATGTTGGTGTTTTGTAGGGGTAGGGGTGGGATAAGTGAGTTAGGGTTAGGGCGGGTTGGGTGAGTGTGCGATAGTGACGGACCTTAGGGTAAGGGTTTGGGTTAGGGTTGTAGATAGTTGTGTATGTATGGGTTAGTGTTCGTTTGTAAGGATTTTGGTGTGCTTGTGTTGTGTGTGTGGGTGTTGGATAGGGGATGTGTTTTGTTTGTTGGTATGATGTGTCGGGTGTATGCGATGTCGTGTTTATGAACTGTCGATCTTCTGGCGTCGGTTAAATGACTTTCGATGTTTTGGTGTCGGTTAATTCGTTTTCACTATTTTGAAATGTCGATGTATTAAGGTAGATCCGTTATGTTACAGATCTTGTTTTCAACTTGATTTTCCAGCATTTGTTTAATACAATTAAATTTTCTATGCACAAACGTAGGACTTGTACCCAACACTTTCACCACTTCCCCATTACCTAAAATGAATTTCCATTTCTTTTTAACAACGTTCATTATAGAATAATTATCCAGGCTCATATCATCATAAAATCTGGGGGTGTCCTGTTTTCCCACTCTTTCACTTGTATTTGTTCCATGAATAATTCTATACTTCTTCTTTAGAACCCCCTTAACAAAAATAGGTGGAAATTCAGTATCCCACTTCAAAATAATTTCTTGTTTAGACTTAGGCAAGATATCAGGCAGATACCCACTCTCCTGGAATAATGCAGAAAATTCCAGGTCAGCTTGAAATACTTCATTGTCCACTATAATGCGTGAGCCTCTAATAAATTGACCTCGTGGAATGTTATTTTTCATAAAAGTTGGATGATTACTCTTATAGTGAACATAGCTGTTATAAAATGTGTTTTTTCTATGAATGCGACTAGTAAAAATACCTCTACTATCGTCCCATCTAAGATCAGCATCCAGAAAGAAAACTTGCAAACCTCTAAATTAAATAGTTAATTTTAAGCACATTATTTATATCTAAGAGTTGATTGGACTGTGTTTTAATTGCATTAATTATTTAAAGAGGAGAATTGTTTTCTGAGTTGAAATGTGTTTCTGAGGAAGTCCTTTGGATGACTAGCAGTTATTAAAGTTTGATTATGCTAAAAACATTAACCTGGTTTGATTCTTCCTCAGTGTTAACAGGTGTTTTTCTTGTTTTTGTATTTTATCAATATTTTATATCCGAATTTCATTACTCTGTTCACGATGTCTATTGTTAAGGCAGAAAATAAATTCATGCAGTGCAGTTCATCAGAGTAGAAAGATCTCCTTTATTATAAAAGAACACACATACATGGGAGTCTAAACAATCAAGGTCTTGTCTCATCGAACAAAGAAACTGCAGTTACCTGTGTACTGTAAAAGCTTCTGAGCAAATATTTTGATATCTATTAGACTATGGCCATGTTGGCACTAGAAAATGCCAAGGCAGTGGAAAAAAACAAGACATACCTGTGCTATCAGGATCTATTTTGAAACAAGATGTATTCCTCTTTCAATGAAAAAATATTATACAAAACACTTGAATATTTTATTCTTATCATTATGTAATACCATTTTCTTATCTATAGCTTTAACATCTGTAATGTACTAATTATTTAATTTCTGATTACTAGTTACTAAACTTTTTTAAACCCGTTTTAACTATAAAACATATGCTCTGTTGTTTCTACTTGTCTGCAAAAAATAACATAACCCTTCTTCTCTCACTATATTTCATGCTGTAATTAGTTTGCATCTCAAATTCCATCTTCTTATGACTTTAATAATGCTTTTGTTTAAATCCTGCCAAAGTTTAACACAAGTATTTGTTTTTCTCACACTACCATACCAATCTTTCATACTCTTTTCAATGTTCCTCATACCAATTTTCCACACAATAATTTTCTCTTGGTATTCTTTTAATTCCTCGTTATCGAGAAATCTTTTTATTTTTATTTTTCCTAAGTTTAACCAGAAATCTTCATATTTTCTCAAGAAACAACATGTTCATTTCCCATCATAGAACAACAAAAGTCGGCTATAACCATGTGAATTTAATGAGTGTTTGCATCCACAATACACAAAGGATTTCTTCAGAATACAACCAATGATTAAGAACAGTCTTTTAAACAATTAATGATTCATATTATAAGTCATGTGACCCAATAACACAAGCAACTGATGACATTGCAGACACGATTAAGTATCTGCACATACTTATATGTATATATATATATATATATATATATATATATATATATATGTGTGTATATATATATATATATATATATATATATATATATATATATATATATATAAAATAAGTATTATAGAAATCATCAAAAATTAGATATAAACACTATCATGGGAATTCATTAAAGGGTCTAGTATGAGCCGTATGGCTCTTTCTAAAAAGGACCTTCTCCCTGGTAAATAGTGATTCTCCCATCTACAATCCCTGTACTGCTGCTGGTGCCATTATAGCACTTACTTTTAGAGTAATCTTTAGTGTCTAATTTTTTCCCCTTCCCCAGATCCGTATACTGATGTTGGTGGCACTTACAGTTTGAGTAATCTGTGGTGTATAGGGTTTCTCTCCACATCCGATCTTCATACTGCTGTTAGTGCCATTATTGTTTTCCCCACCCTCCGATCTCGGTAGTGGTGCCAGTGCTGTTAACGTAATTGGGTTGAATGTATCCCTGATGTCTAGTGGCCTCCCCCCCGGATCCATGTACTGATGCCAGTGCCATTAAGACACTTAGGTTGAATGTATCCCTAGTGTCTAGTGGCTCCGCCTCCACCCCCAATCCTGTACTGATGCCTGTGCTTCTAAGGCACTTAGGTTGAATCCATCCCTGGTATCTAGTGTCTCTCTCATCCCCAATCCTATACACTAGTCATGGTAGGTAGTTGAACATGGCCTTCTGGTAGTGTTCAGTATCACCACATTGTGGGAATGCCATGCTAATCTTCACAGCCATGTGATTTCTTGAATCGCTTGCTGTGTAGATACCTTCTTGTAGGCAGTTCCAAGGGGGGGAGAACACATGACTAATTATCATATGCCTGTCTCACAGACTGCCTCATTAGCTTTCAGCACAGATGAGGGGCCAGCCCTAAGCAATGCTGCTTGACTTGATGCTCGAGCACTGTGCAGCACTGTGTTAGGGCAATTGTTGAATAGTGAAAGGGTACTGCAGCTTGTCCACAGAGGTGGTATACAGATCATGATACCTTCCTGAATCCTCAGCATATCTTAAAAAGCATTCATTATTTATAACCTCATTTAATCCTGGTAATTTGTGGGCTTGCTGCTTTAATTGCCAAATTATTTCTTGCTTTTCTGCCATCTAATTGCTAGTGTCTGTGGAACCGTTGCCTGCAGAACACTGTCCACCTCTTCTTTCCCACCTCAGCCTGCCCCCCTTTGAAAGGCTTGCATCGCTAGGAGACTGCTGGTTGTATCCACTTGAAATCACTAGCAGTCTAACTCTATTTTTCTTAACAAGAAATAACAAAGTACTAATAACCTGCAAAGGAAAACAGGAACGCTGTACACCTCTTCTCTCCCAACTTAGCCCACCCCCCTTTGAAAGTCTTGTATCGCTAGGAGACTGCTGCTCATATCCACCTGAAATCACTAGCAGTCTAACTCTATTTTTCTAAACAAGAAATAACAAAGTACTAATAACCTGCAAAGGAAAACAGGTTATTATTTTACTCTGTATTTTTTTTTCTAGTCTGGGAAATAGGTATTTAGTATACCCGTAGCACTGTTAAAATCGTATTAGGCTCCCCCCTGTAAATTTTTGCAAAACCAAAGTTTAAGATAATTTGTAAGGGGAACTGCAACTTACTGTAACCCATTCACTGGTATTGCTGTTCTGTCCTGACCAGGACACACAGATTGGGCCAGATTTACGAAAGCTTGCACAGAGTGCAAGAAGAGTGTAGGAGCTCACGGAGGCAATATGTCTGCCGTGCGATCCAGGTACAGCCAGCAGGGGCGTGCACGAGAGCTGCTAAAGCTACTCTTGCACGGACAGTGTTATGATATACAAATTACCTAATTTGCTATGCAAATTAGGTAAATTTGCAGTCCAGGAAACACTAACCTGTCCGTGGAAGATTAGTGTTATCTGCAGAAATGTACTCCTTTGGTAACGGAGTACCGTTCTGCAAATAGCTAAACGGAGCTATGACAGCTCCAAATAAAGGATCCATACAGTTGAGGAAGCATGCCAATGGCCAAATATGAGCCCATTGGCATTTATAAATGTTTAAAATTATTAAAATCTAACTTTTTTCCACCGATCTCCGATGTTTAAGCGTAGTGCAGCACCGTGCAAATGCGCGGCGCTTTAAAAAACAAGAAAATAATTTAAAAATAGCCAAAAATAGCCATTTTCACTAAAAAGCTTATCCTGCCATGCAGGTGAATGGCAGGCTGAAGATAATATGGCCACTGAGTAGTGGTTGCTAAGGGGGGGGAAGCTCAGTGTGAGAGATGTAACCATGCATTAGTAGGCAATCCTATGCAAATGAGGATAAGGATAGTGAATCCCAATTTTCCCCAGCATGTGAGCCATGTCCCAAGAGTGTAAGTGTAGGAGTAGGTGAGTAGTAGAGTAGAATATAGGTAACATCATGAGGGGGTGTGTCAGAAAGGTGTAAGCTTATTGGAGCGCAGTGTCTTGAGTTGCTCAGGATTGCAAGAGGCGTGTCTACAGTTGTCCTTTTTGAAAACCAGAAATCAAAGGTATATGCCGTGAATGTATCTGAAATTTCTTGAAAATGTGCATACAGCGTGTGTGCACTCGTGTGCGCTCGTTTGCTCGGCGCTGCCCTGGGCGATAACAGAAAGGGAAAAGGAAGGAAAAGAAGTAGTAGGAAGTTAACCAAGGAGAACTAACAGAGCTGCCAGGTGAAATATATCAGAATCAGCCAATTACACAGGTAGCAGACTAGCCCAGCCCAGCACTTTAAACTCTGCAAACAGCATTCTTCCCTGTTTTTTCCAAAGAACTCTGCAACACTGCAGTATACAAAGAGGGAAACCTTAAAAACTTTAAAGTCAGACAAAATGTTAGGGGCTGCTCTTGCTATCATAAACCAACATGTGCAAGGTGCTGAGGGTGGTGATGTTGTGACTGCTGCTGAGCAACCCACAGTGAGGAGATGGAGAAGAGTGTACAGACCCAAGGTAACTTACCACGGACTACATGAGCTGGACATAGTGGAGAGCTATAGGATTGACAGAGACCTCCTGCAGCAAATTGTTGAGCTGTGCCGGCCACACCTCACACACAGAACCAACAGAGGGGAACCCATCTCAGTGGATACCAAGGTATGTGTTGGCCTAAGAATACTAGCTACAGGTACCTTCCAGAGACCAACTGGTGATATGATGGGGATTTCACAGGCATCAGCATCCAGGGTACTACACCAGTTCCTGGATGCTATGTCAGCACATGTCGGTGAGCACGTATATTTCCCCAGTTCCTGTGAGGCATTGGCCAGCAATATGCGTCTTTTCCACCAAATAGCAGAATACCCTGAGGTAGTGGGTGCAATAGGCTGCACGTACATACACATCAAAGCACCACCCGGTGAGCAGGGTAGGGTCTACATCAACCGCAAGGGCTTCCCCTCCATCAACTGCCAGGTCATGTGTGATGCCCAGGGCATAATAATGAATGTGTGTGCTAGTTGCCCTGGAAGTTATCACGATTCCCACATCTGGCATCTGATGCAGCTGTACCAGAGATTTGCCAATGGGGACATCCCTGATGGTCACCTAGTGGAGGATGCTGGATACGCACTGGAGCCGAGGCTGATGACACCCATCAGAAATGCACACACACCCGAACAAGAACTCCATAATGAGGCACATGCACAAACAAGAAACATAATTGAGCATGTGTTTGGGATGCTCAAGTCATGGTTCCGATGCCTGGACACATCTGGTGGAGCCATGCAGTATTCACCAGCTACATGTACCCAAATTGTCATGGTATGTGCCAAGCTACACAATATGATCCTGCGGAAACAGCTTTAGCAGGAACAACATGGGGCAGGGCCAATCATCCCCCCACCATTGCCAATGCCTGCACAGGCACAGCGTGACTCAGAGGAGGAACAACCTGAGCCTGCCCCAGTAGGCAGAAAGAGGCATGCCCAGTATGCCCTGGCCTTGGCAAAGAGGCAACACATAGCACATACACTGACTCAGTAGGAACCCTGGAAATGACACCTCTCTCTTACTCGCACATACAGTAAAAGGGATGCCTAACTTAACACTACCTGTTTTCAAACATGTATAGGGAGTGTAATATGTGCATCCGACATACGCAGCCCTGCAGCACCACCTGAGGCATGAGTCCCTATTTTAAGCAATATAAAGCACTGCTAAGCAAATTTTACCAGTATTGAGCATATTTAAATACAATTGCACATAGCTGTGCACCGTGCTAACCAGCGCAACATCGGGCAATGTCAGGCAACGTTGAGCAATGCTGGGCAATGTCGGGCAAAGTCAAAAACATGCTCACACCTGCTTTACTGTTCCTTAACCAGTCAGGTCTGCCCAGCAGGAAAATAAAAAGCAGTGACAGGGCTCGAACTCAGGATACTGTGCACTATAGTCACAGTACTGAACCACTAAGCCATGACAACATTTCACTGGCACAGACACAACTTAAGTCACTCACACATACCAGTTGGGGGGGGGGTCACATACCTAATAGTCACAGCCAGCAGGACAATTGTAGACAAACACAAACAAATGCTGTATCCTGCCCTCTGAAGAGGCATATGAGTAACCTCCCCCCAGGCCTATGCAGACAGATAACAGCAGGCCAGGCAGTGTGATGTGGGTTGGGTAGGCTATGAAGTCACAAACTAATATGCATGTAATTGGAAGCTAAGGTCTGTAGTACAGTGGTATGCCTCAAGCCAGTATGATAGGTAACAGTACAGACTGAAATGGAGTACCTGACATAGCAGTGCAGGCCTAGCAAATGTGTATAAGTGTCAGGTGCACCCCCTCATCCTGTGTACACCCACAGTAACAATCAGGTGTGCCCCCCTGGGTAGAAATGTACAAATAATAGCTGTCCCCCTGTATGTAGAAATGTTGATAAGTCTATGCAAATTGACTCATGGAAGCCCAGCAGGCACAGCGTGCTTCCTGTCAATGTACAGCACAAAGGTGAGCCCTAAAGTAAAAAACAACTTGATTTTTCACACACATATAGTATATATGTCCAAAGTGGGCATGCTCACACACTAAAACAAATTTAGCAAATTTCAGTCAGCAACATACTGAAAGGTCATACTGGCCATGCTCACACACTTAAACAAACGAAGCAAATGTCAGTCAACAACATACTGAAAGGTCATACTGGGCATGCTCACACACTTAGGCCATGTCTGAGTACAGCAAGGCCATGTCTGAGTACAGCAGTGGGCCACACATATCTAGCAGTTGCAGTTCTTACTCCAGACACTTGTCACTATTCACCAATCCTGCCTTGCGCACACAGAGATATGAAAACAGACCCATATAATATATTGGACCCCTGTCGTAATCAAACTATGTACTACAAGTACTTAAGTTGTTCAATGAAAGTGAAAATGCAAAGAAGATCAATAAATCTCCGATCAGTATCATCAAGAAACAATGAGCACTCCTAACATTATCCAAGCCATGTTCTGGCAAAAATATTGCCAATGAGTCCATAGAGAACCATGAAGCTTTCTTTCGCTATGTCATAAATATCAGTGTAAACTCATATATGTTCTGAGTCAGTGCAAAGTGTAAATGAATACATGTACATGACTGACATTGCCAACATCTTGTCAGACAGGTTCATACATATTTACCCCCCTCTCACTGACAAAAGGGCCAATTACCATACCTGGAGATTGTGAAAACCCAGAAATCACATATACAATGGTTAAACAGCTCTATCCAAACCTAAAAACACGGTGTCTATGGGATGACATGGTTTCCCTGGCTGTGTCATATGTGAACTCCAAAACAAACAGACCCTGCACCTCAACAGTCTGTTGAGACTCACCCTCTGTACAGGATATGAAACTGTTGAATGGGTTACAGCAACGTTTGGCACAATCCACAAGTGTTGGTGCACAACAGACCATGGAAACTATAGTCTTATAAGCCTAATAAGCCTGATCCGCAAGGCCATGGAGTCCATCATTATGGGACTCATAAACAGAGCTATTGGGAGCCTGCAAACACCCAACCCTACCCACTGTGGTTTGGTCAGGGGCAGATCATGGTTCCTAAACCTGCTAGACAGTTTTCAAGGCAGTCACCCAGGACATACATCAATGAAATGAGCTCCACACAGCCTACATAGACATTGAAAAGCCCTTTTCCAACATCCCATACACATGTCGTATCCACAAAATCAATAACCTGTGCATAAACACGTATGTCATCTGATGGATTGCCAACTGGGGCACAGATAGATCCCACAAGGTAAGAAATGTGGTCTCCTGTTCAAGCTGGTAACAACTGCTGTCCCCCATGGCTCAATCCTGGGACCCCTCCTGTCTGGTGTATACTTTTCAGAAATACAGTCAAACATACGAGGGCTATGTTTAGCAAAGTTTGTGGATGACTGCAAAAAGGTTGTCATAATCGATGTTTGGGACAACAGAGACATCCTTAAAAAGGGTCTCAGTCAGACAGATGTGGTGTCAAAATTATGGCCACGAGCTACAGTCATACAAATACCACATAGGTACTAACACCCTAAATATGGAGGTAATAATAAGGGATCTATGGACACATGTGGATAGTCGTCCTTACTTCCAGAAACACATTCACAAAGTGGTTAGAAAATCATGCTATGTGTTCCCACAAATTGCCAAGGTCTTTGCATGTAGGTCAAAGGAGGTTCCCTGTACTCATCAGTCATCAGACCCATCAGAGATTATCACGGCACACTTGCGATGAATCTGACTAGGCACCTTCAGCTGCTGGAAAGACCACTGAAGTACTTCAACAAGAGGATTACTGGCCTCAAACAGTTTCCCCATGCAACAAGACTGAATTTAACTCAATCTGTACTCTGTTGCATATTGTCTACTAACACAATCTCTGCCCAACAGACAGGTCCATGTCCAATGCAGAACTGATGTACATGTGCTATCTGAAGTAAACCCAAGCTCACTGTGCCACATGCTCTAGGGATATCATCATCATCACAACAATAAATAGAACTTGTTGGAGGGATATATTACTAACTCACAGACTTCCCTTGCTTTGAAACAGGCTCCCAGCCTACATTAAGCTGAGTCCCTAACTGACACTCTTCCAGAGGAGCCTTAATGAGTGTATGTGAAACTGAACTGTCACACCATGGATCACTTCATCAGCTCTACTACACAGAGGCCTAGGGAACTAACCCTATGTGTGGTGATAGCTGCGCACTCTGGCCATACTAATATATGCCTTCAGGCAGATAGCCTAGTACCTACCTATGTACCTATATATATATATATATATATATATATATATATATATATAGGGGCAACACAGTATAATAAGTCAAAGACGGATGGCAGAGATGTGTGTAAGAGAGTGACCATGACAGGGAGCCATCCAGGACTGTCTCACCCAGCACACATCCCAGTGGCACAAAAGACATGAGGTGCACATCTCACCCACTGTACATAACAGCCACCAGTATCTGTAAGCATTACAATGTATGTGGTCCATGTACCTGCTGTACAACATGACTGTACAATGAAGTACACATCTACTATCTGTAGACATGTACCTGTCACATAGTCTACTACATACCTATGAACCTATCTTCATGAAGGCATATATTAGCCTAGGCAAGTTGTGCAGCTTTCACCACCCCATTGAGTAGTCTCCCAAGCCCTAGTGCTAATAGTTAGTACCCTAAGCCCCTTTCTAGTGGGGCTGCTGATGTGATGCCTGGCGTGAATTGTCTGATCTGAAGTAGGGAGTTCATTTGTCAGCAACCTGTGGGTCTTGGATCCGATATCGGATCCGAGCCGGCAACTTGTTTCAAGCTAATGGATCCGAGCTCCTAGCTCCTCCCTTCACCCATAATCCCCTGCTAACCCTCCATGACCTCAGATCTAGTTTGCCGCGCTTGTGGATAGCTGGATTCCTTTGAGCTCGACTAGTAATTGTCAGTTAAGTGTGCTTTTTCTGTCAACTTTCTTCTTTTTTTACTAAAATATAAAGTGTGTGAGTGTTAGGTTCCCTGTAGTGAAAAAATATTTTTCTTTTCATTAGTTTTTTCCCTCCCTTCGCTGGTCGTTAGTGAGTGTGTGTGTTTGTTGTGTTTTGGGGCCTGTGTGTTTGTGTAACACTACCTTTTTCTTTCAGTATGGCTGAGGTCCCAAAAGCCATTTTTTCTAAATGTACCGAGTTTGGCCATAAGCTCTCCCCGGCTGATGGCCACACTCGGTGCGTTCGGTGCCTTGGGGTTGAACACCTCACCTCAGGCTGTACCATTTATGCAGCGTTCAACCCCAGGGCACTGAAAGAGCGGAGATCGAATCTGGTCTTGGCGGGACTTTTACCCCTGGACTCGGCTCTGGCCTCCGCTGCTCCTGTGGCTGTACCACAGGCTGTGGTTGCTGCCATTCCTGCCCCCCTTCCTTCGGCCGGGACTCAAACTCTGGCCATAGCGCCGGAGGACAGGGAAGCCAGGAGGGAGAAACGGAGGGAGAAGCACCACAAGCGGCGGGCCGAGGCCTCCGCTTTGGCCCCGCCAGCTAAGCGGGCTTTTCCCTCCACTGCTTCTAGGTCTCCTCCACGGCTCCGATCCCCTTGTTTCTCCCCAGGGCCCGAGGAGGAGGAGGCCCGATCTCCATCGAGGTCATCGAGGCGGCATTCCAGGCCTGCCTCGGTGACCTCTTCGAGATCGACTTTCAGTATGTCCAATGCAGACTTGGACCGGATGATGCGAAGGTTCATCCAGATCCAGCTGCAGATGGGAGTGGTCTTGCTTCCCCCCCCTTCGGGGGGAGCTCAACACCTTTTTTCCATCCTATTGCTCCTTCTCCAACCCGCTATCCAGGCACGGAGCGTTCGGAGCCGAGCAGCGTTGGAGCCGGGGGTGGTTCTTGGTACTTGGTACTTCGGATCTGACCCTGCCCTCGAGCCTGTTGGATCCGACCTCTCGGAGCCGTGGCCCGAGCTTCGGATCCGAGGGATTCAGTGTGCCTTCGGCTCCGTCCAGGTCGGAGCGCACTGGTCCTTCAGATCCGATGGTCTCGGTGCCGGTTCCGATCTCTTCATCGGATCCAAGTAGGAGCCGACTCTCGGAGCACAGAGAGAGTGGTTCCCCCTCGGCTTTCGATGTAGTGGAGAGGGCTCTGTTGAGAGCATCCGGACCCCCGGCCCTTGTCTCGACTCCACCCTGCACTCCCTCTCTGCTGGACCAGGCTTCCATCACCCGGCCAAAGGGACAGCCTGCTTCAATGTCCCAAATGGTTCCATTGGAACAGGATGTTGCTGGCGAGGCCTCCTCGGACAGCACCCCCCGAGGAAGTGCCCCGCAAGCATAAGTGCAAGAGGAGGCACGTGGACTCCCCTGAGTCCTTAACTGAGGACACGGACTTGGAGGAAGGAGAAGGCTCTCCAAGATCACCCCCTGAGGATGTCTCCTTTGGAGACATCATGGAGATGCTGAGGATCAGAGGTGGGTGGTCTGCCCCCAAGTCTTCCTCCGACGAGTCCGTGTTTCTGGAGGCATTTGAAGCAGGCCCGTCTACCTCTTGGGTGTCCCCTCCGGCCGACCCCTTGGTGGACCTTATTACCACCAGGGCGTGGTAGGATCCGGACACTGTGGAGCCAATACCAAAACGCCCGGACATAATACTAAGTCCCCCCTCAGACCGGTCGCACTGGAGTAAGGGTCCCCCGTAGATGCCATGTTGATGGTGGCAGCCACAAAGAGGGAACTAGCTCAGTAGAGCCCCTCAGTCCATCCACCGAGCAAGGAGTCCTGCTCGATGGACCACTTAGGGAAGCAAGTTTTTAGTTCAGCGACCTTCTCGGTAAGGTCTCTGAACTATATGGCACATGTCATCAGGATGCAGCGGGATCTTATCAAAGAATACACTGCCTCCCCCCCTGAGTCCATGTCGGTGGAGGACAAACAATTGTACTCCACCCGAATGGCCACTCTGAGATCAATTTCAAATACCTCTATACGGCTATTGTCCCACGCCACCGAGGGAGCCACTAGGGCTAGCGGAGCAGGCCTAGTTATGAGACGTCAGGCCTGGCTCCATCATTGTGACTTTGCGGAGCCCTTTAAAGCGTCTTTTGCGAATGCCCCTTTCGATGGTTCTGCCCTGTTTCGCAAAACAGTTCGCGAGACACTTGTCCAGAGCAGGAAGGACGGGAAGACGTTGTCTGCCATCAGAGTCCACTTCTCTACTCTCCAGCGGTCCTTTTCAAACAACCAAAACGGTCAGAAGAAGATGTGGTTCCAGAAATCGCAACATTCCCAACCCGCTCCGAACAACCAGTCCTTCCGTGGCAGAGGAGGACAGGGAGGATGCCACCCCAGGGGCAGAGGGGCTCCGAGGAACTTTGGCTCCAGAGAACCTTTCTCTGAACGGCCCACGCAGCAGCCCTGAAGGGTTGCCCAACTGCTCCACTCTGGAGGCAGTTGGGGAGGGCACTTCTCGGAGCACCTAGCGGCATGGGAGTCCATCACGACAGACCTCTGGGTGCTTCAAATTATATCCAGAGGGTACAAAATACCATTACTGCATGTCCCCAAATTCAAGAACCTCCCCAATGTATCACCCGATCAGAGGGAGGCCGCAGCCGCAGAAATTCAGCAGCTGCTAAGAAAAAGAGCCATCCAGCCGTCCCCCAAAACCAGCTCGGATTAGGGTTCTACTCCAGGTTCTTTTTGGTGCCAAAAAAGATGGGGGACTTGAGACCGATTCTAGACCTTTCCCGCTTGAACCTGTCGGTAACCAAGGAAAAATTCCGAATGGTCACTCTTCAATCTATTCTCCCCCTTCTAAGGGAGAACAATTGGATGTGCTCTATAGACCTCAAGGATGCGTACTATCACATTCTAATGGACAGATGATCCAGGAGTTTCCTCCGCTTCCAGCTGGGAGCCAGTCACTACCAGTTCAGGGTCCTTCCCTTTGGCCTCACCACAGCCCCCAGGGTGTTCACCAAGGTATTAGCAGTGATTGCGGCCCACCTGAGACTCCAGGGAATACAGGTCTTTTCGGAATGGGAATGGGCGATCTCCACCAACCGCTTTCTGATTGCAACGCACATTCTGGGGTGGACCAACATCCTAGTGGGCAAACTCAGTCGCACCCTTCTTACCCCATACAAGTGGTATCTCTGGCTCCTGACCGCCCCAACAATGCATCTACTTTGCTCAGCCAGAGACTTCTTTCTCCGCCTAGCCCCAGAGTTAGGCATCACCATCATTGCCGACAAATCCCTTCTGACCTCGACACTAGTCATAGAATTCATAGGAGCCAGAATAGACACCAGAGAGCTATGAGCCTTTCTAACATCCGAGAGACTTCGGAATTTGCAACTCCATGTGCGGGCTATCCTCCAATCAGAGACCCCACCAGCGGAATTGGTCCTGAGGGCACTGGGCTCCATGGCGGCAGCGATAATGCTCCTTCCATGTGCCCGTCTGAACATGCAGGTACTGCAATGGACCCTTCTAGTGCAATGGTCCTTTCTGTCCTTTCCTTTTCACCACCCCATTGCTATCAGCAAGGCTTGCAGGAGGGCTCTATTATGATGGCTCCATGCTTCGGACCTCCATATGAGCGGTCCCTTCTGCACCTCTCCCCCTCTCACCACGGTGACCACGGACGCCTCCCGCCTCGGGTGGGGGGGCATTATTCAGGCAGGACGGTCCAAGGCACGTGGAATGATACAGAGACCTCCATGCATATCAACGTTCTGGAGATGAGAGCAGTGCTGTACACGTTGCAAGCACTTCAGAATCTCCTCCCCATAGGAACGATTGCAATTCAGTTGGACAACATGTCGGTTGTCTGGTACATCAACAAACAGGGGGGAACCAGATCTTACCCTCTATGCCGCGAAGCCATGAGAGTGTGTGAATGGGTGATCTCCACCAACTGCTTTCTGATTGCAACGCACATTCCGGGGTGGACCAACATCCTAGTGGACAAACTCAGTCGCACCCTTCTTACCCCGTACGAGTGGTCTCTCAACCCACTAGTAGCGAAGCAGATATTCGCAATATGGGGGCAACCCTGCTGCGATCTTTTTGCCTCTCCCTCAAACACCAAATGCGGAAATTTCTTCGCTCCGATTTCCCCTCCAGGGGAAACTCCAAGAGACGCTCTGGTGCATGCTTGGCCACCCGGTCTACTTTATGCCTATCCTCCTCTACCCCTGATGTTGCAACTCTTACAGAAAGCCTCGCGGTTGGGGAGCAGGATGATCCTCATTGCCCCATTCTGGCCTCGGCAAATTTGGTTCCCTTACCTGTGGTCTCACCTAGTGAATCCTCCTTGGATTCTGGATCCCAGTCCAGATCAAATCTCCCATCTGTCGGACTTACCGACCCCAAATCTGGACAATCTGAAACTGACAGCTTGGTTGCTCCAGTTCCACTCCTAGTTAGGACTCCCGGTATCTCTTCACCAGTCAAAGCCATCCTTGTGGCAGCGCATAAGCCCTCCACCAGGAAAGTGTACCGCAGTAAATGGAAAAGTTTCTCCATCTGGGCGGAGCATCATAATCTAGATCCCTTTATGGCTCCTCTTCCGTCCATATTAGACTTCCTAACCGAATTTTTTCAGGAAGGCGCTAGTTGCTTAACTGTCAAAGTGCAATTGGCGGCCATCTCGCATTACCATGTGGGACATGATACAGGGCTTTTGATGTCGGCCAAGTTGTGTAAAACCTTTCTCAAGGGCACCTTTTTGCTTAGACCCCCTATAAAAGAAGCCGTACCACCATGGGATCTTTCACTAGTTCTTCAAGCTTTGACTGCTCCACCTTTTGAACCCGCTGCTTCAGTAGATCTCAAATTCTTGTCCTGGAAAACAGCATTCCTTGTAGCCATCACTTCTGCAAAAAGAGTTTCGGAGCTTCAAGCTCTTTCTGTGAAGCCTCCTTATTTGATCTTTCACCCGGACAGAGTGTACCTCAGGATCAATCCCTCTTTTCTCCCCAAAATAGCATCAGAAACCAATATAACTCAATCCATAAATTTACCGGTTTTCTTCCCTAAATATCAGAATAAAGGAGAGTACAAGCTGCACTCATTAGATGTTCATAGGCAGCTATGCTTTTATACTCATAGAACAGCTGGTCATAGTCAATCTGACCAGCTGTTCGATTCCTTTGCCAAATTTAATTTGGGGAAAGCAATATCAAAAGTATCTCTATCACGCTGGATTTCTCAATGTATCATATTAGCGTACCAAGCCTCTGGGAGACCCGCACCTGAAGGAGTTCGCACACATTCCACTCATTCTATCTCTACTTCTGCGGCCTTCAAGTCTAGAGTCCCATTGGATGATATTTGTTCGGCAGCCACTTGGGCCTTATCTCATACCTTTATTAACCACTACAAACTGGATGTGATTTCTAGAGGGAGAGCATCCTTTGGCTCTGCAGTGCTTCGCAATATCCTTCCATGATGGCCACCCAAGGTTCAGGTAGCTGGGGACTCTGTCCCACAGGTTGCTGACAAATGAACTCCCTACTTCAGATTAAGAAGTTATGTACTCACCATAACGTTCCATCTGAGTAGGTAGCTTCATTTGTCTGCAACCATCCCCCCCTCCTTCCCCCTGGCCTTCTTTGGATCTATATTAGTTGGATACCCGTTTTGGGTATATATTGAGGGGCAAACTCGATCTGAGGTCATGGAGGGTTAGCAGGGGATTATGGGTGAAGGGAAGAGCTAGGAGCTCAGATCCATTAGCTTGAAACAAGTTGCCGGCTCGGATCCAATATCGGATCCAAGACCCACAGGTTGCAGACAAATGAAGCTACCTACTCAGATGGAACGTTATGGTGAGTACATAACTTCTTATTTCCCATCCACTCATCAAGGTTCCTATTGAAGAATGTCAGCGAGGGGCTCTGTCTGATGTACATTGGGACTCTGTTCCACAGTAAGGCAAGTGTGTGGTATGCTACTCTATCCCACCAGCATGTTGTATTCATTGTTGTGATGAGATTCATATCCCTGGAGTGTGTAGTGCGACTCAGTTTTGTTATCCATAGATGGAGCATATTCAACAGTTATGGGTTGGACATGGCTCTGTATGTTAGGCAGAGTGTGCCTCTGAGTAGGTGGTACACAACGCAGAACAGATTTAGTTTTACCAGTTGTGTTGCATAACACAACTGTTTGAGGCCAGTAATCCTCTTGGTGATGTACCTCTGTGGTCTCTACAGCTGCTGGATATGCTTAGTTGAGTACATCCAAAATGGTGCATTGTACTCAATGATGGGTCTGATGACTTAAGAGTAGAGGGCCACCACTACCTCTTTTGATCCTGATGCAAACCCTTTGTTGATTAGGTGGGCCACATAGGATTTCCCAATCACTTTGGTAACATGGTTGTCAAAGGAAAAATGACTATCTACTTGTGTCCCCAGATCCCTTATTACCTTGTCAGTTTTAAGGGGGTAACACCTATGTGGTAGTTTGTGGGTACTTTGTTTTCACCAAAGGGGATTACTATGCATTCTTCCACATTGAGTTTGAGGCCATGATTCTGACACCACACATCTGTCTCATAGAGTCACTTCTGGACAATATTTGCGTCATCTGGGGAATCTGTTATGGCAAACACTTTCCAGTTCCCAGCAGACTTAGTCAACCACAACCCTCCTGTGTTGGCATGTACTTTTGAGAAGTCTATACCAAACAGGAGGGACCCCAGGACTGAACCCTGGGGGACACTAGTTGTTACTGGTGTAGAGTCTGACATGTAGCCAGCAACTCTTAATTTGTGGGATCTATCTGTGAACCAGTTTGCAATCCATCTTGTGATGTATGGATTCATGTCCAGGTTGGTGAGTTCATCTATGATACCTGACTGGGGAATGGTGTCAAAGGCCTTAGCGAGGTATAGGTAGGCTGTGTGGAGCTCATTTCAATCATCTGTAGCCTGGGTAACTGTCTCAAAGAAATCCACCCAGTTCAGGAGGCGTGATCTGCATTTGATGAAGCCAAACTGGGTGTGCTCAACTATGTGAAGGTTTCCAATGTCTTTATTGTTGACTTCAATTATGATTGGCTCCATTGCCTTGCAGATCAGACTCGTCAGGTTCATAGAGCATGAATGCCAAGGGTCTTTTGTGGCCCCACCCCTGTGGAGTGGGAAGAACATTGCTGTGCAACATTCTATGGGTACATATCCTGTAGAGATCATGTAGAGAGAGGTGTAGGTATCCTTGATGAATATGGATACATCCCCACCCTATGTGCTATGATCCAGGTTCTGATGCTGGAAGGTATGGAATGAGTAGTATCCTGGTAGTGCTGGTGTGCTCTCTGGAGCCTTGAACTAGGTTTCTGTTGCTGCACAGATATCAATATTCTCCATACTGAGAAGTGCCTTGAGTGTGTGCATCTGGAGGCTGAGACTTCTAGCAATGAGTAGCATTTAGCTCACTTTGTGGTTATTTGTGTTGGTTATGGGATTTGGTTTGTCCTGAGTGACCGGTGTTCCACACCTGAAGTCAATGCCTCATTGGTCTGATCTGACCATAAGCTAATTACTCTACATATCCACATTCTGCCCCACCCCCCATTAAGGAAACCATGTTAAAAAATATCTCCAAAGACAACTTCATGATTCTTAAGACAGAAGTGGTGAACTTCAAGACACCCATGTAGATGGACAATACAGTTATGACTACTGAATCCTACACAATTGCACTTTATAAGCACTTACATGAGTGCATGGATCGTGCTATCCCAAACAGAACCAAGATGCTATTCTCCAAGAAAAGAAAGCCAATCTGGTGGTCCCCTGCCATAAACAAACTGCACAACAGAAGGAAGAAACTGTTGCAAAAGAGGGTAAAACCCAAAGTGGAGGAGCTCCCTGGTCAGCCTCAGTAAGAAGCTGCGATCCCTGATAAAATCCTCCAAAGCTAGTTACGAAAACAAAATCGCCACTGATTCTAAAGACAACCACAACGCATTCTATAGCTATGTCAAGAATCAAAATGGCAACACTCAGATCTGCTCTGAGTTACAGCACAATGGCACTAAATATACAGACCCAACTGATATTGCCAACATCCTGGCAGATAGGGTCAGTGCTAACTTTACCCCCAGACCAGTGACAAGTGGAGTACCACAGGGATCAGTCCTGTGTCCTGTCCTGTTTGTTATCTACTTCCCTGAAGTACAGGCTAACACAGAAGGTCTTTGGCTAATGAAGTTCCCAGATGACTGCAAACTAGGAGCCATAATCGAAACTACTAACGATGTGGACATCCTACAAAAGGGCCTCACTGAGACAGATGCCTGGTGTCAAAGTCATGGCCTCAAGCTCAATGCCAAAAAGTGCATTGTCATCCCCTTTGGTAAAAACTCTGTACCCATGAACTACAACATAGGTGGTAGTATATTTAACACTGAAAGTGTGATTAGAGACCTTGGGACACAGATGGTCAGTAGACTCTCCTTTGATAATCACATTACCACAGTAGTCAGGAAATCCTTCTACGTGGCACACCTCATCACAAAAGGTTTCTAATGCAGAAAAAAAGAGGTCATTGTTCCCCTCTACTTATCACTCATTAGCTCCATTATAGAGTACAGCGTCCCTTTTGGTATGTACCTCACAAGACATCTACAACAACTGGAAAGCCTGGAGAAATACCTCGCAAAGAGGATTAGTGGCCTCAAATACATGCCCTACACAGACCGTCTCAAAACACTCCAGCTTTACTCTATCACATATCGCCTACTCAGATGTGATCTCTGCCTAACATACAAAGCTATGTCAAACACAGAGCTGTTGGACATGCTCCACTTGAAATCCCAATCTCTCTTAGCTTAGGCCCCAAAACCTGTACCAAAATACAAAAGGAGGGGGTGTATCCATTTTCATAAAGGATACCTACACCTCCAGGTTAGTGGCACAGCACGAGACTTCGGAGACCATCCAAGTGCAACTAATAGTGGGCAAAGCTGCTTATCAGATCGTAGCCTGCTACAGATCACCTACCTTGTCTCAGGACCCTCACTCAGCATTCCTGAGAACACTGGAAAATATAAAGGTCCTACCAAACACCATAATATTAGGAGATTTCAACTACCCAAACATTGACTGGGAGAATTAGTCAAGTACAAACTCCTTTGCCCAATGCTTCCTAGAGTTTATAAACTCAAACGCCCTGGAGCAGCTGGTCACCACGCCCACTAGAGGTGACAACATACTGGACCTGATCATCACCAACATAGGGGATCAGTGTTCCACACCAGAGGTAGACCCCTCGCTGGTAAGATTAGATCATAAAGTAATCACACTGGACATCCACATCCTGACCCCACCCCCAGTCAAGGAAACCACTGTGAAAAACTTTTCAAAAGCAAACTTCACACTTCTCAAGACCGAAGTGGAAAGTTTCAAAGCCCCCTTGCTACAAGATAATGCTATCCAATCCACAGATTCCTTTACAAGTGCATTATATGAGCATCTACAGGGATGCTTGGATCGAGCCATCCCCGAATAAAACCAAGACTCACTCCTCCAAAAAGAGGAAACCAGTCTGGTGGTCCTTGGTCATAAAAAAATAAGCTATACAACAGAAGGAGGAAATTACTACGTGATAGAGCAAAATTCCAAAAAGGAAAGGCATCACTGATCATTATTAGCAAGAAACTACGATTGCTCATAAAATCATCCAAGGCCAGTTTCTAAAGAAAAATTGCTAAGGAATCTAAAGATAACCACAAAGCCTTCTTTAGCTATATCAAACATTTAGGTGGCAACTCTCAGATATGCTTTGAGCTACTGCAAAATGGCAAAAAATACACTGAACCAACTGACATTGCCAACATCCTGGTGGACACGTTTAGTGCAAACTTCACCCCACCTCATCCCCAAAAGGGTTCTGTGTTCATCCCAGAAGAATGCAGAGCCCCAGACATCACGGCCATGCAAGTAAAAACAGCCCTCTCCAAAGCTAAGAACACAGCATCAATGGGACCGGATGGTGTCCCAGGCTGCGTTTTACACAAGCTCCAAAAGGAACTAAACCCTCACCTAAATTCACTGTTAAGACTCAGCCTTACCACAGGCTATGTAGCCAAAGAATGGCGTACAGCAACAGTTATCCCATGCCACAAAGGTGGTGCCACAACAGAACTTGGGAACTATCACCCTATAAGTCTGGCCAGCCTGTTCTGCAAAGATATGGAGCAAATTATCATGGAACCCATAAACAGAGACATTGAGTACCTCCTGACACTGGACCCTACCCAATTTGGCTTTGTTAAAGGCAGATCCTGCCTACTACACCTAGTTGACTTCTTTGAAACAGTTACCAATGCCATTGATGAAGGGAAGGTAGTCCACACAGCCTACCTGGACCTCACTAAGTCTATCGACACCATTCCCCACTCTGGCATCATAGACAAGCTTACCAGCTTGAATATTAACCCCTATGTCACGAGATGGGTGGCCAAGTGGCTCACAGAGAGAACACACATGGTCAGAGTTGCAGGTGCCATGTCCAACTCTAAACCAGTCACAAGTGGCACCATGCAGGTCTCAGTCGTGGGAAACCCTCCTGCTCAGTATATACTTCTCTGAGGTACAGGCAAGCACGGGAGGACTATGGCTGACTAAGTTCGCAGATGACTGCAAACTGGGGGCCATAATTGACTCTCTGGCTGATACAGACATCCTCCAGAAGGGTCTTTCAGAGACAGATACCTGGTGTCAAAACCATGGCCTCAAGCTGAATGCTGAAAAATGCATAGTCATCCCCTTTGGAAAAAACAAAGTGCCCACAAATTACCACATAGGTGGTAATCCACTAGGAACGGAAAATGTAATTAGGGACCTGGGGACCCAGGTAGATAGTAACCTCTCCTTTGATAATCGCATTGCCAAAGTGGTTTATATTCCTTCTATGTAGCCCACCTAATCAAGAAAGGGTTCACCTCTAGATCAAGAGAGGTCATTGTGCCCCTCTACTCATCACTCATTAGGCCCATAATAGAGTAGAATGCCCCATTTGGTATGTACCTTAATTGGCACATGCAACAGCTGGTAAGACCACAGAAGTACCTCACGAAGAGGATCATGGGCCTCAAAGAGATGCCCTATGCAGCTCGACTATAGAAACTCCAGCTCTACTTGGTTGCTTACTGCCTGCTCAGAGGTGATCTATGCTTGATGTATAAGGCCATGTCCAACCTGGAATTAATGGACATGCTCCACCTCAAGAAAAACAAATCTCTTAGAGCCACGCACTCCAGTGAATTAAACCTCAGCAAAGCAATAAGCAGGATGTGCTGGAGGGATAGATTCCTGTCCCAGAGACTTCCCTTGCTCTGGAATAGAATCCCAGTTGATGTTAGACAGAGCCCCTCGCAGACTCTCTTCAAGAGGAATCTTGACGAGTGGATGGGAAATTGTAAACTTACCCCTGGGATCACTTCAGTGGCCCTGCTAGACAGAGGCCCAGGAAACTAATTTAAAAGGAAGGCGAAAGCCAACACATTCTGTGTGGGCTTATAAATGCCCTTGGGCAGATAGCCTAGTACCTACCTATGAACCTATGAACCTACACACTCTAGGGACCTAAACCTTGTCACCACAATAAACAGAACATTCTGGAGGGATAGATTCCGGTGCCAGAGACTTCACATACTCCAGAATAAACTACCTATCTATATCAAATAAAGCTCCTCATTAGCACTCTTCAAGAAAAATCTTGATGATTGGATGGGAAATAGGAAATTCACCCTGGGGATCACTTCTGTGTCTCTGCTCGACAGTGGCACAGGAAAATAAATTTCTTGGGTGGCAAAAGCCAGGGTACCTTTTTGGCTGGGCTTGTATAGGCCCCAGAGCCGATAGACTAGTACCTACCTATGAACATATGAACCTTTGAGCCTTGCCTAAAAAAGGTAATATGGGGACAGCAAGAGCCTTGGCCAGTATTCAGAAGCATAGGGGCGACAGGTGCAAACCATCTGTAGCGAAGCAACAAGGCTTGTCTATCATGTCATCACAGGTAGACAGAGACTGGATCCCCTTTGAATGACACCAGAAGCTCAGACAATTGTTGAAGTTTATCATCTTTCTGTTATATTGCAGTATCATGTAGGTGAAGGTAAGATGCTACTCAAGGTTTGACCCTGTGTGTGCCAGCATGTGGTGCATCAACCCATATATGATATGGTCATGGCCTATGCATACAATACACTCACAATACACCTAGTATGATAAGCCTGCTGAGGTTAGCAAATGTGAAAAAACCTTTGTGCAGACTGTCAGCAAGTAATGTCTGTATTGCACCCTGTAACTCCATATTGCTTGCTGAAGTGTAAAGATGTACTTAGTTTGGATTAAGAACACCGCACTTGCCAACTGTGTGTGTGTGTGTGTGTGTGTGTGTGTGTGTGTGTGTGTGTGTGTGTGTGTGTGTGTGTGTGTGTGTGTGTCTCCCTGGGGAGAGAGCAACCTTTTTGGAGACTACTCACACCCCTTAAAAGTGGTATACTCATCTTTGTCAAGTCTCATGATGTCACCATCCTACAAATATACCTGTGGAAAGATAAAGTCTCAGTAATGTGTATAGCGTGTCGTGTAAATGCATACTGCTATAGTATCATAATGTAGTTAGGTAGGTTTCTGAATCCTGCACTTGCCAACTGTGTGAGTCTCTCTGGGGAAAAGCAAAATTTTTGGAGACTACTCACACACCTTAAAAGTGGTATACTCATCTTTGTCAAGTCTGATGACGTCACCATCCTACAAATATACCTGTGGAAAGGTAAAACCCCAGTAATGTGTATAGCTTGCTGTGTAAATGGATGCTACTGTTGTATCATAATATAGTTAGGTAGGGGTTTGAATCCTGCACTATAAGTGTGTGTATCTCCCTAGGGAGGAACAAACTTTTTGGAGACTACTCACACCCCTTAAAAGTGCTATATTCATCTTTGTTATGTCTGATGATGTCACCATCCTACAAATATACCTGTGGAAAGGTGAAATCCCAGTAATGTGTACAGCGCATCGTGGAAATGCATACTGCTGTAGTATCATAATGTAGTGAGCTTGAACCTCACACTTGCTGACTGTGTGTGTCAGTGCTCCAGGTGTGTGATACCACTGGCCAATGTAGAGTGGGTTTTGATTTTTCTCTTGTATGACATATCAAAATGGTAACTGTATGTGCATTACACATGTAAGGTAGCTGTGGGTCAAATCCATATACATACATGTGACCTCAAGTATTTCATAGGTGGGTACTCTGCTTTCTCCATGAATGCATGTGTTATCTTTGCCAGAGCATGCTGGCACTTTCCAGACCTTAGGTCACTTCTGTATGCTTGTGACAAGCTTAGCCACTGCAGTGATCCCTGGGCTACATCTTCCATTTCACATCCACTCATCACGGTTTCTATTGAAGAGTGTGAGTGAGGGTTTATGCTTGAGGTATATTTGAAACCTGTTCCAAAGCAAGCAAAGTCTGGCAAAGATGACTAATCATTAGAGGTGTGCAACAATCTCTGTGGATCTGCATGCAAACCCTTTATTGCTTATGTGCTCCACAGAGGGATTTCCAAAACCCTTTAGTAATGTGATTATCAAAGGAGAGATGACTTAATACATGGCTCTATGTATACATTAGTACCTGTTCCACATTTTGGGGGCTACTACCTATGTGGTACTCTGGGGATACTTTGTTTTCTAAAAGTGGATAACTATGCTTTCTTTGGCTTTTGACACCAGGTATCTGTCTGTATGATACCCTTTTGGAGGATGTGTATGTCATCTGGAGAATAAAGTATAGCCCACAGTATGCATTGTCATCAAATGTGGGCAGACATATTCCTACCGTGTTTGCTTACACCTAAGAAAGCTATATGCCAAACAGGAGTGGTCCCAGGACTAAGTGCAGGTGAATACCACTTGTTACTAGCATAGAATAGTACATGGAGGCTGCAAATGTTACTGTGTGTCCTACATCTGTGCATCAGTTGTCAAGCCATCATCTAACAATCGTTTATGGTCAGTCTGTTAAGGTTATGTATAATACCAGTATGTGGGATGGGTATGAATTGCTGGTGAGCTATAGCTTGGCTGTGTTGACCTCCCCTCCCTCACCTATAGCCTTGTTGACTGGCTTGAAGTCTACTAGATGTAAGCACCATGATCTGGCCTTTAGAGAACCTAAGTGGGTATGGTGCAGTGTTTGCAGGTTCATAATGTCTCTGTTAATTAGTTCCATAATGCTGTGCTCCATAGCCTTCCAGATAACATTGGTCTGGCTTATAGGGTGAGAGTTTCCAGGACCTGTTGTAGTTCTACCCTTAATCAATTTATGTTAACATTTGCACTGGGTGTGACGAGGGTGGACAGGTTTAAGAATAAGTATATTAGAGGGTCAGGCCAGATTTGAAGGTTAGTAGACCATGCCAGATAGGCAGGATTAAGTTGGTTTGTACATATGCTGAGGAGGGATGCAGAGTATATTGTGAAATAGATGCTAAGGATGAAGCCGCCAGGGGAACAGGAAAAGAAGAATGCCTGAGATGAGGTTTATGGCTGTGGTGAGAGAGGACATGCAGGTGGATGGTGTGATAGCGCAAGATGCAGAAGCCAGGAAGAAATGATGTACTGTGGCGACCCCTAATGGGAGTATCTGAAAGGAGAAGAAGAAGAAGACATTGTAGCTCAACCCTTGTGGACTGTGAACACCATTACTGTGTGTCATTCCACAAGTATGTAACCTGTATAGAGGCTGCATCTGGACAGAGTGTTTAGGTGAGTCGTGACTTCATATGTCAGCTTATGTGGTGTGTACTTTGTTAAAGAGATGTTTTAACTATAGTGTCTGTGAATCATCAGGTTTTACATTCTTCAGGTCTGGAAATGTGGTCCTTGTGTAATGACAGGGTGGTGAAATCCACATTCAAACTGGCTGACAAGGAATTGGTAATGTCAGTCAGATAAGTGTACTTTATGACCATTTACATTAACTGCGACCTGATCTGAGATTTCCCCTGTAGATTATGAACAACACTGAAGAAAGCTTTAGTGTTGTCTTTGGAATCCTTGCCATTTTGTATTTTGAAGCTTGCCTTGTATGTTTATTGAGGGATTGTATTTTCCCAATGATACTGACCAGAGAGGTTATCCA
Organism: Protopterus annectens; assembly: GCF_019279795.1. Classification (NCBI taxonomy): domain Eukaryota; kingdom Metazoa; phylum Chordata; order Ceratodontiformes; family Protopteridae; genus Protopterus; species Protopterus annectens. The sequence goes on from NC_056729.1 coordinate 947,224,376, forward strand.
TTCTTGGTCTGTAACTCTTGTTTGGTACAACTTCACACCTTCTATTATATATTTAGTTTATGACAGGGGTCCATGAGACTAATGCAGTTTTACTGTATAAGTGAGAATTTCTTGTGTTTGTGATAGCATGGTCCATGCAACCCTGTAGGTGAACAGTGTGCATTAATAAAGGATTATTCAGCTGGGGCAGTGTTAACCTTAGTAATGCAAACCGATGACAGATAGCAACAACAGCATCACCCACAGCACAGTGTCAACCCGTGTCATACACACACACATGTACTCAAGTTCCAAAATGTGTGTAGTACAATGCATACTGGCCACCAATAGAAAGTATAGAGTGTTAACACTGGCCAATACAGGGCATGTCACCCTGCCCATGTGTCCAATATGCATGTACATGCAGACAGTGCACCTCTACCATGTTCACAAATGTACACCTGCAGACTTCTGCTGCACACACCCCACACTTACTGTCCACTGTATAACACATGCTAACACAACTACACACATCAGCCAGGTGGCACATGGGCAAACAAAACACAATTGGAATAAACACTGGTGGAAACAATACAACATTACTAATTACAGCTTTAATGCAGCATGCCTGCTCAGCTACACCTTCAAGGGTATCATTACACTTTACTGCTGACAATATGCTACATATTCAACCATTGCTATACTTTATTAAAGTCACCCTGTGCATCAGCACCATGTTAGCCTGTTCCTGCATCAATGTTACAGATGACAGGAGGTAGCACAGGTTTCATCAAATGCACAGGGTGTGTTGTTGGTTTGCCAGAGACCTACACTGAGCCATACAATCGACATGTGTGTGTGAGTGTGTGTGTGAGGGCCATGAGTACTGTTATGGGCCAATGTTGATGTAATGTGTGCGGGTATGTGTTTGCCCTAGGTTTCTGGTTTATGTGTGTGTGTCTGCATGCACACAGTTCCACCATGTGGCTGCCATATACGGGGATTTGTGAGACAGCTACAGACTGTACCTGGCAGGCTTTACAGATCACCATCTCTGGCCATGGATACGGAACCTGTGCCTGTCTGGGGGTGCTACAGACAGTATCAGGTACTACTCCAGACTGGGTACTATCTGAAGAGGTTGACATATGTCCACTGGATCCAGGTCCCTGCTGAGACTGACCAGAGCCACGTGCACGTGGTCTTCTAGGATGGTCTATGGACAGCCCCCCCAACATTGCTGGGGCTGGTACTAGCACTACGGGAGTGGCTGTGACTTGCTGGATGTCCACGGCGACCTCCAACTGCTTATGTTGCTGGCATATGTCCACATCAATGTCTCAACTGTCCCACACTGTCCTGACACATGGACATGACATTGTGGAGGACATCAAATGTCTCACCCCAATGTCTATCAGTGACCTCAGTGTAATTACGTATGACACCTGCTAGGTCATGGATACTGTCATTTAGAGAGGTGTTAAGAGCCCTCTGTGCCCTTAGTCCCTGTCTGGTGTACTGCTCCATTTGTGTCTGTGCCTCCATGACAGCCTGGAACATGCGTGTGGTAGAAAAAGGTGTGGCACGTCTGCCAGGGGCATGATGACCAGCAGTGCTCTGAAGAAAACCTCTGGGCATCTGCCTATGCGGTACTGTTCCAGACATCTGGCAATGGCTGCTGTGTCCTGATACATGTGCCATAGATACCACACTGTCCTGGCCAGTACCAACCATACACTGTCCCTCAGCTAAGGGCGATGGTGATGATGGATGTACAGGCAGTATGACTGTGTGCATGGATGGGGTGGAGACTTGTGTACTGTCAATTGGTGGCCCAACAACAGACCCCGACAAACCTGCCTGTGCCTCAACACACCTATCCTCATGATCACTGTCTGTCTCAGTGACATCAGGTTCCCTGCTGTACTGAACCAGCCCCACCTCGGCACCTGTGAGAGGAAAACAGGAATCACACTTTAAGACCTGAACATGATGTCAGATCACATGCACACATGCGCACATGCGCACATGTGCACATGCACACATGCACACGTGCACACATGCGCACTTGTGCACATGCAGACACACAAAAATACACTCCTTCCTAAAGCAGACATACGCAACATCAGCAATCTCAGAACATACACAATAGCAGGTGATGGGTACAGTATCACAAGCAAAACAGTCATATCACATTCATAGGTTCATAGGTTCATAGGTTCATACTAGGCTATCTGCCCGAGGGCATTTATAAGCCTAGCCCATAGTTTTGTGGCTTACGCCACCCCTTTAGTTTGGAGAAACTATGCCCATTATTTTGCTGTGCCTCTGTCGAGCAGTGACACTGAGGTAACCCCTGGGGTGTATCTGCGATCTCCCATCCATTGGTCAAGATTCCTCTTGAACAAGGCCAGCAAGGTGCTCTGCCTCACATAAACCGGGATTTTGTTCCACAGCATAGGGAGTCTTTGGGTGATGAATCTATCCCTCCAGCACGTCCTATTAATAACAGTGTCGAGGTTTAAGTCTCCGCCCTTTGTGGCTCTGAGGGGTCTAGATTTTTTGTGATGAAGCATGTTCATCAAATCTGGGTTTGACATGGCCTTGTATGTCAGGCATAGGTCACCTCTGAGCAAGCGGTAAGCAACTGAATATAACTGGAGTTCTTTCAGTCGGGCAGCATAAGACAGATTTTTGAGACCCTTTATCCTTTTGGTGAGGAACTTTTGTGACCTCTCCAGCTGCTGCAAGTGTCGGGTCAGATACATTCCGAATGGGGCATTGTACTGATCATTGGTCTGATGAGTGATGAGTATAGGGAGACTATGACTTCCCTTGATCTAGATGTGAATCTCTTCATGATAAGGTGGGCAATGTAGAAGGTCTTCCTAACTACTTTAGCAATATGAGTGTCGAATGAAAGGCTACTGTCAACCTGGGTTCCCAGGTCCCTAATAACTTCTTCTGTGTTCAGGGATTGCCACCTATATGGTAGCTAGGGGTAACCTTATTTTTCCCGAAGGGTATGACTATGCATTTCTTGGCATTTAACTTTAGGCCATGGCTCTGGCACCAGTTATCCGCTTCTGTGAGACCCTTCTGAAGGATATCTGTGTCGGATGTGTTTTCAACTACGGCCCAGTTTGCAGTCATCTGCAAACTTTGTCAGCCATAACCCTCCTGTGTTTGCTTGTACTTCAGAAAAGTAGATGCCAAACAAGAGTGGGCCCAGGACTGAGCCCTGTGGGACACCACTTGTGACAGGCTTTGAGTCTGACATGGCGCCAGCAACTCTGACCCTGTGGGTTCTGTCACTCAGCCAGTTTGCAACCCATCTTGTAATGTATGGGTTTACATTTAAGTTGATGAGTTTTTCAATGATACCCGAGTGAGGTATTGTATCAAAAGCCTTTGCCAGGTCTAGGTAGGCTGTATGGACTGCCTTTCCTCGTCAATGGCCTTGGTGACTATTTCAAAAGTCAACCAAGTTTAAAAGGCATGATCTGCCTTTGACAAAGCCAAACTGGGTTGGATCCAAAGTCTGCAAGTTCCCTATGTCTTTATTTATGAGATCCATTATGATCCTCTCCATGGCTTTGCAGATAAGGCTTGTCAAGCTAATGGGACGGTAATTTCCAGGGTCGGTGGAGGCACCGCCTTTGTGGAGTGGGACCACAGTCGCTGTGCCACTCCTGGGTGCGTGATCTGGAGGTGAGACTAAGATTAAACAGCTGTCCTAACTGTGGGTTTAATTCCTCGTTGATTTCATGGAGCACACAGCCGGGGACACCATCAGGTCCCATGGATGCTGTGTTCTTTGCCTTGGAGAGAGCAGTTCTCACCTGGGCGTTAGAGATGTTTGGGGGGCTACAATCATTTGGTATAGATATCTCTCCTTTGGGGGGGGGGGAAGTTTGCACTGAACCTGTCAGCCAGTATGTTGGCAATGTCTGTAGGATCAGTAATCTTCACGTCATTTTGAACTAATTCTGAGCATATCTGGGAGTTTCCTCCTAGGTTTCTGACATAGATAAAGAATGCCTTATGGTTGTCTTTAGAGTCCTTAGCTATTTTTTTTTCAAAATTAGCTTTGGATGATTTTATGAGAGCTCTTAGCTTTTTACTTATAGTGATCAGCGGTGTCTTACCTTTTAAGGATTTTGCTCTATCTTGTAGTAGCTTTCTCCTTTTGTTGTAGAGTTTGTTTATGGCTGGGGTCCACCGGACTGGACGCTTGCCTTTGGTACAAAGAGTCTTTGTTTTGCTTGGGATTGCCTGATCCATGCAGCCCTGCAGGTGCTGGTAGAAGGCATTTGTAAGTGATTCAGCGGTTTGAGTAATGTTAACCGCCGCTCAGGGGCCTTAAAGGAGACCACACTAGTCTTTAGAAGTGTGAAGTCGGCTTTCGAGAAGTTCTTTACTGTGGTCTTTTTCATTTCGGGTGGGGGAAGGATGAGGACCTCCAGCGAGATTAGTTTGTGATCAGATCTCACCAGTGAGGGGTATACTTCCGGCGTTGAACATTGTGCTCCCATGTTCGTGATGATGAGATCAGGTATGTTTTCTCCTCTTGTGGGGATGGTGACTAGTTGTTCCATGGCATTTGAGTTTATGAATTCCAGGAACTTTTGGGCTAGAGTGTTTGGGCTTGAGTAGTGTTCCCAGTCTATATTAGGGTAGTTGAAGTCACCTAGTATGATGGTGTTCGGAGATACATTTATCCCCTCCAGTGTTTTCAGGAAGGCCATATGAGGTTCCTGAGTTTGCGAGGGTGGCCTGTAACATGCTACAAATTGCAGAGCAGTCTTGCCTATGGTTAATTCCACCTGGATGGTTTCCGATGCATCGTGCGATGCCACCAATCTTGAGGTGTGGGTGTCCTTGATGAATATGGATACCCCTCCTCCTTTCTTGGTATTGTCCGGGTTTTGGGGCTGGAACGCATGATATGAGGTAAAACATAGTGCTGGGGTGCTCTCAGGAGCCTTGAACCAGGTTTCTGTCACAGCACAGACATCGATGTTCTCCATACTGAGAAGGGCCTCGAAAAGTGCATCTTGAGGTTGAGACTTCTGGCATTGAGCAGCATTACCCTTAGTTTTTTTTCTTTGTTTTGTTCTAGGGTGGTAGGTTTAGAATTTGAGCCTTGCCTAAAAAAGGCACTATGGGGGTGGCAAGAGCCTTTGCCAAAATCCGAATCCCAGGGTGACAAGTGCAAGCCGCCCTTGCGAAGCAGCGTGGCTTGTCCAGCATGTCATCCCAGGCAGACAGACATTGATCCCCTTTGAATGACACCAGAGTTTAAGCCAATTGTTAAAGCTGATCATCTTATCTCTGTATTGTGGCATCATTCTTGGTGAAGGTAGGATACTGCTCAAGGTCAGGGTCATACCTGCTTGGGCTACATAATCAGAGAGCTCCTCTATGTCCCTTTTCATGTAGTCCAAGGAGGTACGTCTCAGGTCGTTAACACCAGCGTGGACAATGATTGAGTCGTACTTGTACCTGCTGTTGAGAGACCTGAGTGCATGCGTTATGTGGCGGATTCTAGCACCGACAGGCAGCTTACTGTGACCTTCTCCTTACTCAGTCTGGTGAGCGGGAAGTCAGTGTGTCTGACTATGGAGTCACCAATGACTAGTGTGTCTGGCATTGTGTTTGGCATTAAGGGCTGTGACTGCTTGACACTCTGACTGTGTGGTCTATGTGTTGCAGGTGTTGTGTTCTGAGGTGGTAGTTGTTTGGGTGTCTGCTTTGGTGGCCTCTGCTGTTTTGGTAGATTTTTGATCAGAGCCTCCAGTATGTCTTTGTGTGTTTATGTGTATGATTTGAGGTTGTGATGGTATTATGTGAGACTGGGTCTATAGTGTGTGTGGTTACCTTCTCCTCCTGTCTGGTCATGCCAGTCCTATGTTGAGAGAGCTCAGCCTCCAGTTTGGCCGTATAGTTGCATCTCTCGCATGTATTTGTGTTTTGTGGGAGGAGGAGAGGGTTGTCTCTGTACATGAGGCAATTGTAACATTGCCTCAATATTCCCAGGTTCACCAGCTGAGCAGGAGAGGACATTAGCAACTGATCCCTCGACATGCTAGAAGGAATAGACAGAAAAACTTAAGAAAAGGTTCTGGGGATGTGGGTGACCGAGAAATGGGGTTTGCTTTTTGGGGTACTTTCTATAACAAGAGTGCTGTATCGAGGTGATAAGTACTGTAGGAGCAAGTGCTTCGCTATACAGATAGAGAATAGTCTACTTGGGAGTCAAGTAGAGATAATTTATAGTTGTAGGATACACTAAATAGAACAGTAGTATACTTTGAGGAAGGTAGTTTTAAGGAAAATTTGAAGAGTGGACTTTAGGTAGCCCTAATAGTTTAAATCTGCTTAACCAGCTGCCCTAGTGTGCAACGGTAGCAGCTCAGGCTAAATCAAGGCTAACGCGTGCTTTATAGCAGGGGCAGGAAAAACAGGAAATGACCCAAAATGGCCGATTTAATTACTAGTTGCTGCTTCTAACCACTCCTCTGAGGACAAACAAGCAGCTCAGTACTCCCCACTCCCACTGGTGAGTAAAGAAACTACCTCTGGCCACACAAGAAAATGGAGGAACACAGAAACCAAATACAAAGCCCAGGGATCAGCAAAATCTGATCACTGGAACAACTAGCTAGGAAAGTTTAGGAAAGGAGAAATATTTTTTTGTTTTTTTTGTTTTTTTTTGCAAACAGACAGAAAAGAATGCAGTAAATGCTTTGTTTTCGACTAAATTGCTATCAAAGGCTGGTACACTTGAGTGTATTAGCCTGTCTGTTACTTTCAAGCAATACTTTAGCCCACAAGTGCAATCAACAATATAAGCTCACAAAAACAGGAAAATAAGGTAATAAAACAGTAATATAGGCACAAACAGTAGTCGAAAACATATGTCAGCATTCAGGACATGTGTTGCTCAACAGCATGCAGTGCAAGTGTAGACAGTCCTTGTTACTAACAGTATACATGGCTTTGATGCATGTGTTTTGTTATTAGGTGATGGGCCACCCCCTGGAACACAATGCATACATGGACACAACATTGCTGTGCAGATATTCAGAACTCTGTAATGTACTGTGCACCATAACAAACAGGTGTACATACCATGGCTGGATGTGTATCTGTATGTCAGATAGGTATCCAATGCTGTCTACAGCCTCTGTGTCTTTAGCAAATAATTGTGGACACATTTTTAGCACATGCATGTTGAGTATTCACACAACATCATCAGTGGTGCATGGATAATTGATGGAATACCATTCGGCCATGTACCCAGTGTACAGTAATTATGGTGAGTGTAGATCATATTGTGGAGATGCCAGTGTCATCCATGACATGGCATGCTATAACACAACTGCATATTTAAACACTACACATACCTAATTTGTGTCATATGACCTAGCCACTCAATAGCATCACAAGACATATATGTGTCAGTTGTGCAAATGGTGATTGGTATGCATATTGTTTAGAGGTGCATATGTGTGCACATGCAACATTAAGGTGTATAGCAAGGTGTATAGCAATGAAAGCTATGTGTAGTACTATGGTTACAATAACTGGATGGGGTAAAGTACCACAGGCCATCATCATGAAGCATCATGTGGTCACTCAAGGCTGCAAATGTTTCCCAAACCAGCACTACTCATGCTGTACAGGAACTGTACTACCTTGACTACATTCACCATTTCACAACCAGTTGTTACATGAGTTTGTAAGGAGGCCAGTAAGGAGCATTCCCTGACATGAATGTGTGTAGTGTGTTGCAGAGTGTTTAAGTGCCCCATGATAGGCCTCTACCCCTCAGGTATATTATGTGTAATGTGTGGATGAGATTTTGGATACTGGAGTGTGTCTTTACAGAGGGTTTGGGAATCTTTTATGTGTAGCATGTTAAAATGCTCTGTGTATGACATAGATGTGTATGTTATGTGCATGTTGAGTATCAACTGTGCCTATCCAATGGTCACTACAGTCTAGCCACATTTGTTTGAGATGGTCTGGGTATTGCATGTGTTTGAGGCAGCTAATCACATTAGTGAGATGTGTGTGGTCTTACACCAAACATGCACAGCATACATTATGGGTAGGTGTGTTACATGTGTACACCTTAACTATGACATGCACTTTTTATTTACAGTAATAAATGTAGAACACACTCACCAGCATCTGTCTGCTGCCTTGATGACACACCAGAGGGACCTACATAGAGATGAGACAGTTTGTCAGTAGCCGCAACTGTGGCATTGCTACTGTGTGTTTGCAATCTTACAGTACAACAACAGTTTACATTCACAGGGCTACAGATTATGTTCCAAATGATCAGTATTGCACAACAACAGGCTCCACATCTTTTAACGACACACTCCACATCTCACATATGCATGATCTACCAATACAGATAACAGTAGTCTACAGATATGCCATGTTACCTGCATGCTCCATGTGTGCTTGCTGGGTGGCTCCACCCTCCATCATGGTGTATATCTGCTGCTGTTGTTGTTGGGCAAGTGCCACCAGGCTCAGGAGCAGATACTCCACTCTAGTGAGGGGGGAATGGATATTAACACCACCTTGTGTTGCAAGCTGTTGTCTCCGCACATCAGTAGCATGCTGACAGACATGTCTGAGAAGATCACTGCAGTGGTGGCGTACTTGCTCATATGTCTGGTTATGCAGGCCTACTTCATTTACCCTGCGGACAACATCTTGCCACATTGCAGTACTCTCCTGCTGGTCCTGGCTGGTTCGTGAGAACATGAGACTGTAGTGCTGAATCATACTGGTAGTAATTATGTCACCTTCAGCACTACTGTAAGTGGGGTTCCTGCAATGTGCCATGATCCCTGGAAGACATAAATATGAAAATATGTCTGAGCAAGTCATATGGCACATTTAACATTATACAGTACAGATATCACTGAACTGCCATATATAGCAACCTATTAGCTAACCTAGAGTGAAACACTTTAACTGCCACTTATCACTGCTCACCTCACAACTGCTTGGAAGTGCCTGGCTCACTCTCAATCTAACAAACTATGTTCTGCACAGCAACAAAATAAAATCACTATATAAGACTATACAAGAGTACCTGGCACACTGTATGCAACACGATGCATCACCTAGCCACAGCAGATATACATCAAGCTGATGTGTAAAGAAATATATCATCCATCACAATGAGTGTAAGGTCCAGTAAATGTATTACTATTATACCACACAACTTGTTAATGGCAAACCCATGTCCAAAATATGTGCACAGTTGGGAATATAGGTTGCATACTGCTGTAGTACACTATGAATGTTGCTAGATACACAGTTATATGTTTTACCACACATATGTCAAAGGACGTGTTACAGACATACCCACACACACATCAGACATAATTACAGGACACAAAGGTATGACAACCCAGATAAGCTTTCAGTGTGTACTATACAGTACTGTGTGTCAGTACTTACACAACCTTAATCTTGAGAAATGTAATCTGTGATGAATACAGGGACCACACAAAACAGTGGATACAAGCAATGTGGACATACACCACACTTTGCTGTACAGGCCCAGAGCTTCAAGTAGTACTACAGTACACACAGGATTTGGATTCAACATAAGTACCAATCAATAATTATAGATGTAGTGCTTTAGCCTCCAATGACACACCCTAGTTAAAACCAAGGGACTTAATCACACTGTATGCAATAGCACTTTTTCTGCCTAGCAACAGCATACACAGCTTTTGCTAGGATCAAAGCAGGGACCCATAATACCATGGCATAAACAGTTTCCCACTAAGCTATCCCACAGATACATATCTTTGACGTAGTCACAAACACATTGACCACCACAGTCAGTTAACAGTACAGAGAATCTATTGCAACAAGTAGATGTAGGTGTATATGAGTATATCTATCTATATATATATATATATATATATATATATATATATATATATATATATATATATATATATATACACACACATCCATTGGTGTACATATACATATACATATACATATATCTATATATATATATATATATATATATATATATATATATATATGTAGGCACATATACATTTCACCTTTCATAGTGAGAATATCAATTCTACAAAGGATGTGAGGTGTACAGTAATGTAATAAAATCTCACAGTCTTGGGATAAATGCATTGAAGGTGTTCACAGCCCAGGTAGCTTTAGCAAGCCTCACTGGCTTCAACATTGCAAACTGAACAAAAAACCCACAGTCTTTAACCACCACATGTCATATACCAGCACGGTATGCTGTCTTGTTTGTCACACACTAAAACCTACATACAAATATGCGCATACTAACCTTCACCAACATATATATCTCCACCCTTTACAAACAGTTGCAATATGTCCCCTGCTCTATGCACATATACAGATGTGAATATATATGACACATATATATTTCTCCGTATGTGTGTGGCATACACACACAAGGTCCACACTGTTGTAAGTCCCTGGGCCTCACAGCTGAACTGTTGGGCCTTGTTGCAACACAAACAAGTGTCACATATGAACACACACTAACATTAGGGGGTATATATGGCTACAAATGCTAGATACGCATACTGCACTGCTACAGCAGTTGCCAATGCTAAGCTACACTTTAATATGACTATCATGAATGTGTTGTTCTGTCACACTCATGTTTATATAATGTCAGCACTAATACCCCCAACAGCCATTGGCCACACTACTGTACAGAACACAGATAACATGGATCAGATCTTTGACATTTAATGCTGAGCTACACATTTCACAGGTATGTCCCACTGCCCACAGGTGACAGGTGCACACTGTATTGTCCATAGCAGTAGTTAAGCAGAACATCTATGCATAAATAAGTACTGCTGCCACATATGAATGGTTCACATTATGTAGACTATTCTTCAATAATGTCTACTACATGCCAGTAAATACATATGTGTCACATACCTTTCCTTTGTATGATTTGGTAATATTTATTTTTCTTTTTCCTTTTCTCTCTCTCTCTCTCTGTCAGTCTCTGCAATAGAGTGATTGAGTTTGCTTATTTGTAATAAGTGGTGATGTCATTTATGTTGCCTATTTAAGCTGTGGATTAACCTTTTAATTTTTGTCTGAAGAAGTTTGCCGATTACAAGTAAATGAAAGCGCTTACAATAATAACCCTTTTGGACTTAGCGTGGCTTTTTCCTTCTTTGTTTGTTTTCTAGTTTGTTTATTTATTCTGTGTTGGAGCCGCTGATTGAGTTTCTTGGCAGAGATTGCAGCCTGTTTTTGTAGGTATTTGCAGATGAGCATGTGATGGCCTCTGCACCAATTAGTGGCCACCACTTGCTAATTGCATGCAGCCTGCTGTGTAGTAATTGCAGTAATCACTGTCATAGCAACCCAGTACTATAAATTGCTAACTCAGGTAGGCATGGCCCTTTCAGCTTTTCCTTGTTTGCTGTGGACATCATTGTTTAAGACAGAAGGTTGGTATAGTTCTTATATCAGAAGCCAGGGGTGTAGCCAGAGATTTACATTTTGTACTGAGACCTAATGTTGCTGCTTCCAGTACCCATTTGTCAATGTAGAAATGTACTCACCCCTCAAAATGCTACCCCAAGATACATGGAAAGATGTGCTTTCTTTTCAACTTTTACGATTAACTGCCATACAAAGCTAGTTATTGATATGTATTCCTTTGGCACAAGAATTGTTTGTGAACTGCTATACTGTGAATATTCATTTACTCAGTTCTAAGCAGTTTGTGCTTTTTTAGTGTTGTCATTAGCACAAGCTACTCAGAAAAAACGGACACATGTCAGTACTGTGAGTATGCTTACCTACATCCTTGGTAGACCCTTCACACACGTATATTCTACATTTGGGTAGGGGTGCAGAAGTACAGAGAGCATAAGTATTATTGTGTGGATTTTATCTTGCTGAACTTACAGGGTTGCTGTGTACATGTTAGTTTATCAAGGCAAGTAGTCTGTCTGCGTAACTCTCAACTGTGGACCTATCCACATGGTAGCCAGAGAATAGCCTGTTATTTTTTGTCTATGCACCACACAGGTCTTTTCAGCAGTAGAGCAATGGCATTGTTACAGTTGGTTGCTACCAGTACATGGCTACATCCATTTGTATTTCAGTGTTGTATTCCTACATAAGGGTATGCTTCCGAAACTCCGTCCAAAGCTATTTGTACAGTGTGTAACAGCAGAAAGGCTGATATGCCTCTGTGTTTCTACCTCTGCCAGACCTTTCAAACACTCAGGTACATATTTGAACAGACTCAGGGAAAAGTAAGGAAAAAGTCAGGGACACCTTTAAAATGTTAGTGCCATTAAGTTGAAACATTGAGAGAATCAGATCATATGAATTAATACACCTTTTCTGAAGTAAAAGAAGTGTCTAACTCTTAATTAGTGTCATTGTTCATTAAGTGTAATTCACCACCTTTCTGGCCAAAGTCAGCAGTTTTAGGAGGGATTCAGAGGGACAGAGATAAAATTTGTGTCAAAATCAGGGACATCCCTGAAAATTAGGGACAGTTGGGAGGTATGGCCTCTGCCCTAAACAGATATGCCAGTGTTTGTCTTGCTGTGATACTGTGTGGGGTTGTAAAGTGATGGTGTAACATTATTTCCTGCTAGAATGGCTGCTTCTCTTATCACAGTCATGTAATGTAATCCCACAACAACTGTTGGTAAAGATCCATAGAACAAGTTGTGTGGTATGGCATTCCTATTTTTCCTTTATATTTACTCATTCTGATGCATGATATATTTATTTCAGCACCAACCTGTTATATATCTACCGTGGCTTAGTGGTACTTCATGTTGTGTAGTGTGTACAAGGTCCGGGGTTCGAGACTGATGGAGGTGTTTTATTTTGTCCTGAGCAGAACAAGGGCCCTCACATACAGAGTGACTAAGGCACTTTTAAGCAGTTGTAAGTGGGTTTGCGTGAGTTTGTGCGATGCTTAGCAATGCTTAGCTAAGTGCAAACAAGCGCACACTCGTGCAAACCCGCTAACTACTGCTTAATAGTGCTTACTCCCGCTAACCCTTGCGCTCATTTCTTTGAAAGAAAAGAAAAATGGGGAGATAGGAAAGTGGTGAAAAAGGGGCACAAAGAGGGAAAGACAGTATGGAAAGTAGCTCGGGATGTGCAGGATGGGTGTAGGGAAGGTCCATAGCTGCCCATTTCTTTAACAGCAACAGCTGTGCATATGGAATAAATTTGGAGGTAGATATGAAACCTTCAACCCCTGAGAGAGGGGTGAGGACAACAAAGTATGTTGTAATGCCAATTAAATTACATTTTATGTGTCCAGTGGACATGTGTGCAAAAAGGGCAGCTATGTATGGGGCGTAATTTTTTTTTTGGGAGCAGATTGCCCTTTTTTTTTAGGTGAGAGTGGAATGTGGGGTAGGGGAAGTAGATATATTTGGGGAGGTAGGTTGGGGAGGTAAACAGACAAGACAAACAAGATGCATACAGGGGTGGTATATGACACATGTGGTGGGTGAACACCTTTGACGGGGAGGGATGCTTGGAAATCGCAAGCCCATGAGCCCACAGATGGAAATAGTGGGACTGAGGTCCCCACCCATGGGCAGTCACCACTGCACCTTCACAGCCCAGAGTGTGGCTGTGCTGGGGGCTGTGTAGGAGGGGCAGGCTGACCCGGGAGTTCCATCACTCGTGCCTCAAGCTGGCGTAGAGGTTCTGCAACAGAACATTCAATCTCTCTACGCACCATAGCCCGGACCATTCGAAAGGTGATAGGTGGCCCTCCTCCGCCCACGCTTGCTTGGGGGGGCCAAGCCCCATCCCTGCAGTGCTTCCACCAGAAGGTGGCACAGGGCCAATGGAGGAGGAGGTCCCAGGCTGGGCACCGGACCTGCTGGTGCCAGGTGCCATGGCCAGCTGAGGTGGGACAGGTGGGTCCGCTGGGACTGGCCTTCCCATACGAACTATGTTTTGGAGGGTTTAATAAAGATATGGGTTAGTAACAGTCAACAGCATTCCCAATTAGTTATAACAGCATGCAGAAGCATTCCCATTAACCCAACACACCAGATTTTCAACAGTTGAAAAGCAAGCATAACACATGCATATATAGAACAATAGTGGACATTACAACAGCATGCAGGTTGAATTGATGGCAGCAGACCGCCAATATTGTGGTAGTTTAACAGGGCACATGCATAGAAATAAGTGCAAATATTTATAAACCAATAGGACATATGTCCCAACAAATGTTTTGAGATTAGACATACCGATTGAGGTGTGGAATTGCATTTTTTATGCACATACATTAGGGTGGAAAAGGACAGGTCAGTTAACAACTTATATATCCTTCTAGTTTTCACTACATTCCTGTTAACTGCAGTTATATGTCCCTTGCATGTATTATTATACTACCCAATGTCCTTATATTGTGCAATTGGATTTTGCTAGATCATTATATACATGAGCTGTATCTTACATACAAACTGTCCAAGATGCAGATGTTACTGCTGCATATTTTGGGAGTTGCTCACACACACTACTGCTAAGATGGTATGCTGACAGCTCTACATTCATATAATTATCTAGATATGTTCAGGTGAAAGTATCAGTTATATGTTAACAGCTCCCTACATTTCTGGCAGCACACTGACATTTCTGAGGAACAAAATGCCAAGCTACTCATGTGCCAGATTAACCTGTACATGCTGGGCATGAACCAACAGTTGAGGGCTGTAAATATTCATAAAAGCTACTGGCACTCCCTTCATCCACATTATATGGGACTACCCAAGTGTGGGTTAACACTGCTTAATACAACAGTACTATTTGTAAAATGCAACAGTATAGCAACATATCAAAAAAAATGACACAGACGCACTCCAGGAATTATACATTTATTAAAGGATTATTACACCTTTATTTATTGGGTTAAATAAATAAAGGCTCTCTCATTTATTTTATATAACAGTACATGCAGATTAATTACTAACTTGCCTGATGATGCAGCCTTTGCAACCTATCTTCATGAGCTTGCTGATTCATAGCCTGGACACCTGCAGCTGTGAAGTAAATGCAGTGATATTGAGACATACCTATCCGTAGTATAGACAAGCATAGCAATTATTAACTACTTAATACAATGGCTACTTACTCAGTACTTATTAGGCATCACACTGGACTCCTGGATCCACTGGTCCAGTTGATCCTCCTTACGTCGCTTCAGGTCAGAATAATGGTGCCTGACCTGCTCACCAGTCTGAGGAATGCCAGTGGCACTGGTGAGATCACAAGCTAGACTGTTCCAGGCCTCCGTTTTATATTGAGTGCCCTGGTACTGGCCCTGCAGGAGTCTTTCTGCTTGATTGTGGACAAGGAGCCAAACCATTACTTTGGTCTCCTCAATGCCCCAGCGTTGCACTTGAAATCGAGTGCCTTCTCCAACACTGGCCATGCTGACTGCAGAAGGGAGCTACAGCTAGTTATGGCAAGTATTCCCACCTGTGGAGCTTAAATATGCCTCATTTCCCACACTTATTTGTTATTGGCCAGTTTTAAAAAAACTCAGCTGTAGGCACACCTGCTTAGCTGATGTTAGCAATGTTTAATATTCCATTGATAGATATGTGTCTGTTGAAAGTGCATGGCTGTGAAATGCTGTCATGGCTTAGTGGCTATGTACTGTGACTATAGTGCACATTATCCTGAGTTTGAGCCCTGTCACTGCTTTTTATTTTCCTACTGGCCAGACCTGAATGGTTAAGTACAATAAAGGAGGTGTGGCAGTGTTTAGCTGACTTTGCTCAACTTTGCCCGACTTTGCCTGACATTGCCCAACATTGCCCGACGTCCGACATTGCCCGACATTGCACTGGTTAGCACGGTGCGCAGCTACACGCAAATACATTGTATATGCGCTGGTTAGCATGGTGCGCAGCTACGCGCAAATACATTGAGCTTGTTAACGCGCTGCTCAGCTACGAGCAATTTATTTATTTATATTATTTATTATTTATTTCAGTTTGATGACCGGGGAGGTCCACTGGGCTCAGGAGCCCATTTTCAGTGGAGGCCCGGGGAGAAAAGCTCCACATTACAAAATACAAAGATAAAAAGAATAAAAAGAATAAAAACAAAATACAAAATACAAAAGATAAAAATAAACATAAGATTCAAGGTACAGATACATAAGGATGCAACCGTCAGTCTACATGGTATGAATGCTGGTAATTTTTGATACAGAGGCAATAAAAGGAATGGTGTTTACATAACATATTATTTATATCTTGAAATGGATGATTAAAAGATTACAAAGAGTCTGAGTCTAGTAATGGCAGAGTGGTAGAACAAGCATAAGTTTTTAGGGAGGGGAATAAAGGGAGATTGGTTTTAAATATGCTAAATACTGCTAAAATGTGCTTAGCAGTGCTTTATATGGCTTAAAATGAGTTACTCTTGCCTCAGAATGCATAACCATTTCACCTTCATATATGTATAATTCGTTCACTACTACATATAGCATTTGAATGCTTTTTACATAACTTATACATGATAAATGTCAGGAAATATTTTTGTATACAGATTTCCAACACAGAATGGAACGTGCAGTAGTGGGACTCGAACCGGGAATGCCACCTCTTTGTCTGAAGGCTCTAACCACTACGCTATCGCTATTTTGCTTAATTTGCATATTTTTTTCTTATTATCCTTTTCAGTGTCTAAGCTGCTAACTGTAGCTAAGCAATGGGCAATCCCGTGCAAACACATGGAAATATGGGCAGCTATATTGGAAATAAAACAACAAAAAAAAATGTCTTTTAATTTTTAAATTTGTACGAGGTTTAACATATGGGGGAGTGTAGTGTTACAATGTACACATGTGAGCAGACTCGGTCATGTAACTCAACATTTCTTGGGTTTTATCAGTGCAGGGGCATGGATTTTTGGACTGCTCGGCAGTCCAACATGCCCCCTACACTCATCCATGCTCTGTGTAAGCTTTAGAGTTGAGGCAGTGCACCCTCATTAATATGCATGACATGCTGCCGTCATACTCTTAGACTGGCCTTTCCATGTAAGACTAACCTAGTCTTACACGGAAGATTAGTAAATCCTGGGGATTGTCTCTGCAATCTCGTGGTCTGGCTGGAAACAAGTAGCAGAATTTCACTCCAATCAGATCTTTGTCTCCCCTAGTAACTTCTAGCCATGGAAGTGAGTTTTTTTAATCTCTGTGTCTCGCACCATTTTGTCTTCTCTTATCTAATTGCTAGTGCTTACGGAGCCGTCGCCTGCAGTAAGACCATTGTATTACACATGTAATGTCTTTCTTTTACAATGTAGGGAGCGGTTCGGCTACTTTTTAAATTTGTAAAGAAGATTCTATTTTTTTTCTTAAAATGTTTCACAATAATAGGCGTTAAGGCATTCAAACTGTTGGAAGTGCATTGCCTAAGACTGTAGCATAACTTAATTGCAGGCTATTACGACTAGCGTGTAAATGTGCTGCTGTATTTTAAACTGTATTTTTCTTAGTGTAAATGGGAACATTGTGAAGTGAAAGGCTATACTAAATGATATATCCTATTACAAGTGGCAAAATTGCAAATATATTAACTATCAGGGCGGTGTGGTAGGATACAAGTGATATATTGGCCCAATACAAATGCTGTGTTTTAGCTTTAATGCATGAGTAGGTGCTTTTTTCCTCAACACCCATAGATGTCTGTGGCTAACAAATAATGAGCTCTTCTTTCTGATATGTGAGTAGAAATTCTACTGTCTTATGTATAGGTTTTATAGTGTGCAAATGGTAACAGTGATAATGTTGAGCTCTGCTGCTATTTATACATGAAACTGAGTGTTTTATTACATTTCATTGTGAAATAACAGTAAAAAGTACCTTTCTCTGTCCTAATCTGCACCTAATTTTCTGTCTCCCTCCTAGGAGCACTGTCTGCCTCTTCTCTCTCAACTCAGCTCACCCCCCCCCCATTGAAAGGCTTGCATCGCTAGGAGACTGCTGCTCATATCCACCTGAAATCACTAGCAGTCTAACTCTATTTTTCTAAACAAGAAGTAACAAAGTACTAAGAACTTGCAAAAGAAAACAGGTTATTATTTTACTCTGTATTTTTTTTTAGTCTGGGAAATAGGTATTTAGCATACCGTGCACGCAGGGGTCCATAGCACTGGCAAAATCATATCAGGCTCCCCCTTGTAAATTTTTGCAACCAAAGTTTAAGGTAATTGTAAGGAAATTGCAACTTACTGTAACCCATTCACTGGTATTGCTGTTCTGTCCTGACCAAGACACACAGATTGTCTCTGCAATCTCGTGGTCTGTCTGGGCCCTCCTAAGTTTGCCTCTTTACGCTTGGCTCACTCCGCTCCCCTACCTTGCCCCCATATCCCACCCTCCCCCACTATACCCACCTTAATTTCTAACCCTTCATCACCTGACCAATCTCTCCTCCAATCTCCTACCCATAATTACTCACTCCAACCACACCCCCTATTTGACTCCCTTCCTAACATACACATTCAGTTACAAGTAGCCTCACCTCCAGACCCACCTCTCAACTCTAACACTCTACTGCATATAGTCAAGCAACTCCTCCATATAATATGCAAGTCACACTAGGAACTCTCTTGCTAGCCGTCATAGCCCTAACCTACATCACATCCATACATATTAAGACATCACTGGACTACAATACGTACCATACAACACATACTGTCTAACTCTCAAAAACACACACAAACTTCACTATAAGCTCCACTTTATTCAATTATAGCATAGTACTATGCATACACAGGACCTACATGCCAAGATGCTACACTAGAAAAATATCAGTTAGATCCAATATTGCAATAACTCTCACAATTAAAAATATATTACTTATTGCAAAGAAACTACTTATCTCAGGAGACATACATCCTAACCCAGGACCAATCAAAACCATATCAAACAAACAGACATCTGACCTACTGATCATTAACATCAACACCAGGAGCATATCCAATAAGCTACCTGACCTACATGCATTCATAACCCACTACTCCCTGACATAATGACCCTTACAGAAACATGGCTAATACCTAGCACCAAAAATGAAGAAATCCTCCCCCCAGGTTATAACATCCTAAGACAGGATAGAGTAGGCAGAAAGGGCAGTGGGGTCGCAATTCTCTTTAAGAACATACTGAACATCCAACTTCCACAAATCCCTCTACCTAAATTTTATAATGCCAAAACCCTAAGTTCAGTCTTACACATAAACAACACAACAAAGTCAGCATTCTTTGCTGCTATATCCCTCCAGTTAATAATTCCCCCATAATAGAGGAAATCTTACATTGGGCTAGCATTAATCTCCCTCAAAAAAACTATCCTACTTGGTGACCTAAACACAGACTGGTCAGCCTGTAACTCTAACAACCCCACTAGCCATATTAATCTCTTCAGATCTGATCAACTCATTCAAGAACCCACTAGAGTAGATAAAAAAATCCCCAAAACAATCTATCATTGATTGGACACTAATCAATTGCCCCAAACAAAACTACCAGGCAGGCTGTCTTCCAGATGGTCTTAGTGACCAGCTTTCCACATTCCTCCTATGCAAATGCACCAACATTCCCAAGCCCATAGTTTATAGACAAATCAGAGATGACCGCAACCTAAACCCTCAAGATCTTAACACTATTCTAAAACAATGCAACTGGGAACCACTACCAAACCTAGGATTAGACCAGGCAGTCAACTACTTCAATAATAATTTTACCAATGCCCTCAATAGAGTAGCACCCATCAGAAAAGAAAGAATTAAGACTAATTATGCACCATGGCTAAGTAGGGACACAAGACCCCTACTAAAGTCCAAAGATAAGGCTTGAAAAATCTGGAAGAGAGATAATACTACCCTAGCCAAACAAAATACCTTCAACTCAGAAATCAAGCCAAGAAACATACCAAACTTGATAAACAAAAACTATTTCCTGAACATCCAAATACTCAAACAATCCTCAAAAATTTTGGCAAGCCATTAACTCTTTACTAAAACCAGGCAAAACTACCCCTCCAGCTCCAAACTCCACCAATAATAGCAACAGCATAGCCTCTCAAGTTAATCACCATTTCACAGAATCCATTCTGACATTATCCACCCAATTATCCAAAGACAACCCTAATCAAACCCCATCTAAATGTCCAGATAATATTCCTTCCTTTAACCTCTCACCTGTTCCCACCTCTACAATTAAAAAAACTCCTCCTAAAATTGAAGCCTACAACCCTCGCAGCTGATAGTTTGCCTGTTAACTTCCTAAAAATAGCCGCTGAATCCATATCTTATCCAGTCTCAATCCTTATCAACTGCTCCATACTGGAAGCCTATATCCCTCAACTTTGGAAGGTTTCATATATCATTCCTCTCCATAAAGGTGGCAATTCCTACGACTTCTCATATTATCGTCCCATAGCTATACTATCTCCACTATCGAAATTACTCGAGAAATGTATTCATTCTCAATGTATGCAATTCCTGAACGTGCACAAACTCCTGTCCGCCACACAACACAGGTTTCTTCCATACCATAGTACAACTACTCTCTTTTACTAACTTGCTTAATCAACACAGAAATGAAAATAACTTTGTATCAGCTATATTTTTAAATATCTCCAAAGCTTTTGATATGGTCTCACACTCCCTTCTACTTGATAATCTAGCCTCCCTCTCCTTTGCCCCCACTACTGTGGCCTGGTTCAAGAGTTATCTGTCTGACAGACAACAATCTGTCCAATGGCAAGGCACACTATCTCCCTTACTTCCTACTAGCATAGGTGTACCACATGGCTCAGTATTGAGACCACTTCTTTTTTCTGTTTTCATAGGTTCATAGGTTGGTACTAGGCTATCACCCCTAGGGCCTATACAAGCCTAGCCATAACAATTCCCTGGCTATTTCTTCCCACACTATTTACATCCCTGGACCCCTGTCTAGCAGAGCGACTGATATGATCCCTGGGGTGAATTTCCTTTCTCCCATCCAATCGTCAAGGTTCCATTTGAAGAGGGCCAAAGAGGCGCTGTGCTTGACATGTATGGGCAGTCTGTTCCAGAGTCTGGGGAGTCTCTGGGTCAGGAACCTATCCCTCCGGCATGTTTTGTTCATTGTGATGACAAGGTTTAGATCCCTGGAGCATGTGGCTCTGAGGGATTGGGATTTCTTTAAGTGTAACATGTCCAACAGCTCTGGGTTTGACATGGCCTTGTATGTTAAGCAGAGATCACCTCTGAGTAGACGATATGCGACAGAGTATAGTTGGAGTTTTTTAAGGTGGTCAGCGTAGGGCATCTGCTTTAGGCCTATTATTATTTTAGTGAGGTATTTCTGTGGCTTTTCCAGTTGTTGCAGATGTCTTGAGTGGTACATACCAAATGGGGCATTGTATTCTATAATGGGTCTAATGAGGGATGAGTACAGTGGGACAATGACCTCCTTTTTTCTTGATGAAAAGCCCTTAGTGATGAGGTGTGCCACATAGAAGGATTTCCTGACTGTTGTGGCAATGTGGTTATTGAAGGTGAGACCACTGTCCACCTGTGTCCCTAAGTCTCTTATCACACTTTCGGTGTTAGTATACTGCCACTTATGTGGTAATTCATGGGTACATGATGTTTTTTTTCCCAAAGGGGATAACTGTTGGCATTTAGCTTGAGCCTAAAGCTCTGGCACCAAGCTTCTGTTTTTGTAAGGCCCTTTTGTAGAATATCCACATCATTTGGGAATTCAATAATAGCTCCCAGTTTGCAGTCATCTGCGAACTTTGTTAGCCAGAGTGCCTTAGTGTTGGTCTGTACTTCAGATAAGTAGATGCCAAACAACAGCGGGCCCAGGACTGAACCCTGAGGTACTCCACTTGTCACTTGTCACAAACAATCTGCAAACCTCCACCCAACATGGCACACTTATCCAGTATGCAGACAATTCAACTGTAATCTGCTCGGCCCCCTTCCCTTACCACTCTACAACAACTCACTCAGGAATTCTTTAGTTCCATGGAGAGATGGATTACTGATATCCAACTCATCTTAAACCCCAACAAGACTAAACTGCTACTATTCACCCCCAGTAAATCAAAATCTACCCCTTTATCCTTTACTATCATTTCCAAAAATGGCACTACCATTTCTCCTTCCACCCATACTAAACTCCTCAGTGTGGAAATTGATAAAAACCTCTTCTTTGATGTCCATATTTCTCAAACCATCAAAAAAGTGCACAAAAATGGAAACCCTTTACAGACACAAAAAATTCCTCTCACATCAGACAAGAATCACCCTAACCCAAACTCACCTGTTATCCACCCTAATGTATGCAGCACCAATTCTCACCCTGACCAGAAAATCTGATCTTGAGAAACTTGAGTCATGCTACAGTAAGATTGCCAAGTTTGCTAACAACTCCTCCTTCAGAACTCATGGCTGTCAGGCATAAGGGAACTACAATGGCTAGAACTTCCTCAACTACTCAGTTACCACCAATTAGTTATTAGCTATAACATCCTGAAACATCCTGACAAAACCCCAGCCCTTAGTCAACTCCTCACTCATTACAAAGCTAGTTGCCATCTCTGTTCCACTGACAAAGCACTACTCTTCATTTCTAGGGCTAATAATAACACAGGGAAAGCACTTTTCTCTCATACTATAGCTAGAATCTGGAATAACCTCCCCTCTTCACTGACTTCTGCATCCACCACCACACTTTTCAGAAAGTCACTTAAGTCACATCTAATGAACACCTGGCTATGTACATGTATTACTTAAAAGTTGTGTTCTCTCTACTTCTCATACCTTCCTTCCTAATTTTCCTACTGTAAACATACTCCTGTACTACAGCTCTAATAACTTATCTTTACCTTGACATTATTGATGATAAACCATGTTGTTCTTTATTACATTCTTTGTTAGATGTATGGATACTTGTCTTATATCACTGTATAATTTTACTGTAAGCTATTGTTGTAAGAAAATGTGGAGTTTTTATCCCTGGGCCGCCACTGTAAATGGACCTTGTCCAGTCAGACTATCTCGGTAAACAAATGTAAAATAAAATAAAAAGTAAATAAATAAAAAAAAAATTTTTAAAATCACTTTCTATCTGATCAGTTTATACCACACATTATTAATATTTTTGTTCTAATGTCGTTATTGTGTTCTAGTATCCATTTACTAAATGTTCTAGTTGTCCCAACTTAATTTGTTTCAAAGGATGAACAAGTCACAATGTAAACTGTATCTTTTGAGTACTTGTAAAATGTGCTTTTGTATAAATAAATGTATCAAAATGTTGTAAAAGAAACCTCTAAGCCCTACACTGCCCACAACTGTATGTTACTGTATCGGTAGTTGTTGTAGGTCGCACCAGAGAAGTGTTATCTCTAGTAAAGTGCACTTGTGTTTTTTTGTATATTGCACTAGGATAGTTCCCCACTGCCTTATTAAGTTCAACATTCCTTGCATTATCATCCATTTGTTTTTACAGTTCTGTATACAATTTTACTATCCACAGTCATACCTTAAAAAAAGGTTTGGCTGAAAAATGTTTTGGTACTTCAGCAGAAGTCAGTCCTTATTAGAATTTTATCTTCTCTCTTTCCCAGCTTTATTTCCCATTCAAAACTCTAGCAGTTAAACAGTATGTTTATTCAGTTCTATATTTCAAAATGGTGTACAGGTGTAAAGAGGCAACATACACAACAAGATGTATTAAATCTAAGCTCACTTAATTTTCACTTGCATACAGAGCTCTTCTTTTGACAGGATTTAATCTGTATTCATATATTATTCTTAATGCAGTTTGCATTACTTCTTTTTCCTTACATATTGGTAACATGTATATGTTACCAGTGTACCCTAACTTTCTTAATATAACACACTTTATCAAGTAAACATTTTTCTTAAATTCTATTATTTTTCCATAGTCCACTAATCTCCTTTATTTCTTCTATTACTAAAT
This sequence comes from Protopterus annectens, assembly GCF_019279795.1. Lineage (NCBI taxonomy): Eukaryota > Metazoa > Chordata > Ceratodontiformes > Protopteridae > Protopterus > Protopterus annectens. The sequence goes on from NC_056729.1 coordinate 947,248,433, forward strand.
TTCATAGTTCCATCACTATTCTAACTTACCAAAGTTAACTCCTAACAAAGTTATTGTTTTATTCAATAAGAAAATCCATTCTATCTTCACAAAGTTACCCATTTCTTTAATCTTCTCTTCATTCAAAATGAATCCAAATCTTTCAGAGCTATGCATAAATGTATTAATTTTACTAATCTGTCTTTGTACAACCTCTCATTTTTAGCTACAAGAATCACATAACCTGTATTTGATAACAACAGTACAGAAAGTTTTCATGTTATTGTGCATGCAATATTTCCCTCCTTTCGTCACTTCATGTCACATGCAACAGTATTCATTACTAGTGGACATCATTGACTCACACCTCTTCTGACCTTACTTTTCTTAATATACTTTCCATTATCTTAAACTGTAACATTAGTTTTTTCTTATGATGACCTTAATGTTATCAATATGTTATTCTTAATTCCATAGTGCTCCATAACATTCCATAAACCACATGTTCTACACAGTCAAAAGCTTTATGTATATTTCCACCATCATTTTCACTTTTTATTACATCATTTCCTTTATTGCTATTAATAACTCTTGGCTTTTTACCCCATCACTTCATAAGTACCTACACCCAACATCTCATTCAACACCTTCTGAAATCTCATCTATAATTTTCACAAAAATCTTATAATTATATAAACCAATGCTTCCAATTTTGTATACATGATCTGTCTTCCTTTTTCCACTTAAACATTATAACCCCCTTCCCATATTTGCATGCTTTTAAACCCCTCATTTCCCATTCATTCAGTTATCTTAATGAACATTTTTTACCTATATGAATCCTTATAAATTTTACAACCTATACTGTCTTTACCAGGGACTAAATCCTCATCTATTCATTTAGGAAAATTCACTAATTCCTCTATAGTAATCTTTTAATCTAGTAACTCTAAATTTTACTCTGAAAATTTATGAGTCTCCCATTCACATTTTTCTCAGATACAAGTTCTTTATACATATTATCAGTATAATTTTCTACTATAACCACAATTTCCTCTTACTTATATTTTACTTCTGTTATTCTATCCTTCAATTCCTGTACCATGCCTTGTCTTAAGCATTTTCCCAAAAAAGGAGAGATTTTATCTTTTTTCCCTTTACATAACGTTGCTGTTTAAATAACATTTTTTTGTATTTTTTCTTTAATTTTACATACCTCTGTCACTTTGTAAAATGTTTCTAATCATTTTTTTTCAAAATCCATCTCTAAGTCAAGCTTCAATCTATTATATTTTATGCTGTCTATTTTGTCGGATCAAAATTTAACTGGAAATATGTGTTTTATTAAAATAAATCCACCACTGTGTTGAAGATGAATAAACACATCTCAATCTCATAGTCTTGTGATCTTTCCATAAACAACCTCTTTCTTCATTCAACACATCTTCAACATATTTTCCTTTACATTTTTAATATGTTTTCCCTGTTTAATCTTGCCTTATTATCACCAATTTCCATCCAAATTGCTAAATGATGTGAAATACCTGTCAAAAACAACCCCTTTCATTTAAGACTTCTGACATTAAAAACATTACAAAATAATTTATCTTGGACCCAATATTCCTTTTCTTATATGTATAATCCTTTCCTTACCCTGCACCTTGTTTCACATTTTATCATTTCCTAATTCTTTTAACATCTTAATTTAACTTTATATCCTTTCTTCATAAATTAAAAATAAGTATCACTTTCATGTTTACTAATATATAGGGGTTTACTCATTACAAATAAATGTGCCCTGCCCTAAAAAACAGTGTAAGCATATATTTCTATTAATCTAAAATGTCTGTTCCACATCTTAAATTCACTACTGTAACCTCAACTAAACAAACGGTATAGACATCTAATATTTTTGTTTTTTCAATGAAAAGAAAAAAATCACCCTCAAACATTTCCTAAATTCCACGTTACTTTCCCACAAGTATTCTGTCTGCACCCTCTCATTTTCTTCAATAAATCTTGTATCTTGAAGTACTATAATAGGTTTACCTTCATATCATCAATCACATATGATCAACCGGCCTCATAATCGAACAGTTTCTGCGAAACCGCAACAGGAAAACTTTTAAAATGTCGAAATAATGTTGAATTTTGACATTTCTAGCCACACCTCCACACCAGTGCTACCATGGGTCAAAAAGGGGGTGAGATTTTGCCATTCGGATATGTGAAATTCGATGTTTGACATGTTCGCACTTCGGTATTCGCGGTAGCGGGTTTGCCCATATTGAGATTGACGATATGAAGGTAAACCACTATAATATCTTCATTCACTACTGTAGCATGTACATACTTTTGGCATTATTCACATTCACTGATATCAGTCTTCCATTTTTCTTTTTCGTTTCTTTTAAGTTAAGGCAAAACATTTTAATCATTCTCTTCCTTGCTTTCAGTTTTTCACCTATGCAGTTATTTTTATAATGTATCACCTCATTTTATAAACACCTTTATTGAATCATTACTTGTGACTTAGGGAAACTTACATTTATATAAAAGTAATCAAACCATATTAATAAGTTCATACTTGCAAACATTATACATTGCATATACTCTTCTATACATATAATCAAGCCAATACTACATAAATTGTTCAGTTCCTGACTTCTCTTAAACCTCATTTCTCCTCCCCAAAAACATTTTCTACATGTATTGCTCTCACAATTTCCATTTTTTTATGTAATTTACTCCTACCCTTTTCTAAAGATCCCACTTCCTGTTTTTTTATCTCTGTTACAATTTTCACTACTTCAATCATGTTTGGTTTAGACTTTGATTTCCATTTTTCTAGTAATTGCTTTTTTGGCAGCCACTAGAATTCAAGTTAATAAGGCCTTGCTTTCTATGGGCAATTCAGGTACTGTATTCCAGCTCAAAAATAATTTCCTTAATTACACTCATTTGCTCATCCACTACTCCTAACAGAGTACTCTGAAGGGAATTTTTTAAAGCCTGCTAACTGATTATACTCTGAAAACGGTTTATATTAAAATGTCGAACGGCACTACGTCGACTGTACTATAGTCGAACACGGAAGTTCGAAAATAGTAATGTCGACGTCAAAAAAACAATCTAGGAATGGTTTTAACATGGGTCGAGGTAGGTGTTCAGTATTATTCAGAACTACAAACATCTCCCCTACCTCGACCCATGTTAAAACACAGTCCTAGATTGTTTTTTTGTCGTTGACATTACTATTTTTGAACTTCCGTGTTCGACTATAGTACAGTCGATATAGTGCCGTTCGACATTTCAATAGTAAACCTCTGAAAACATATGCTGCTAGGTACATCTTTCTTTCCCAGTGTGTCTCCAACATTTGCAATGTACTCTAGGAAAAATATTTGGAGGCTGCTTGGGGTGTAAAAGTACCTATACAAAGTCTTAGAAGTAAATATCTTAAATCTTCTAGACTTTGCTGCATATTTTGGAGATATACGCACGTCCTTCCATTGTTATTTGTGAATTGCTTAAATTACATTTCTCTTCCCAATATTTTCTGATGTCCTCAGATTGATTCCTATAGTTACTGTACAGTATTTTGTATGCCATACTATTTATCCCTTTTTAACAGCAGCTTCTGTTATAGATTCAACTAAAAACTCAATGAATGCAGGTCTTTCACTTAACAACTCCCTATCCATTTCTTTTTGCCTGTACTCTGATATCAGTCTCTGATAGGGAAGACAATCTGTAGCCTGCAGTCCAAATTTCTTTTGGTCTCTTTCCATTCTATTACCTTTTCATCTGTAATTATTTGTTCACAATACCTTGGTTCCTTTGCCAGCTTCCTCCAGAAAATTCCAGCCCTCTCTTCCTATTCTTTGTACCCCTAATTGCAGGCATTCATGTTGTCAGAATCTCATATCTCCATTCTTGTGTTGGCTTAGCTGTTAGTATATTTTCTTCTCCTTTATGTACATAATATTCTGTATGAATGTTGTTATTCTTCTTAAGGATCTGCATCCAAAATTCCTCTCTTCTCTTATTTCTTGAATTTCACCCCTGCTTCATAGTCATCCCTTTCCATTTTGAATTGTAGGTTTCTGCATGTGTAATGTATGAGCCTTTACTGTATAGCTCTAAAATAATCCTTCAAATCAAGTCATCTTACACCTGTTTGTTCTGTTGGAAGGTTCAGCTTATCTCACTTGACACCTGCCTTCTTCCCTTCCCAGATAAATTCATTCCATTGTTTTCTAATTACTATATACAACTTCTCATCTGGTTGATAAAAATATGCATGATCTGTGTATAAAACTAAGGGCACTAAAACATTTTTACTGCTTGTATCTTGCTATCCATATCCATGGACAAGAGCTTCCAGTTTCGTAGTTGTTATATTATCTTTTGTTTAGTCTCTTCATACATATCCATAGCTGCCATAACAATGTCCTTTTTAACCAATAGTTCTAAGTACTTAATTTTATCATGTCCTCATAAATATGAGTATTGCTGAACCAATGTATGTGTGGGTACATAGTTTACAGGCATAGACTTTGTTTTATCTTCATTAATTTTATATCCAGAAAAAAAAAACAGAACTGTCTCAGAATATTCCACAATACTGAGATGCTCTTTTATGGTTTCATTAGGTACAAAATAATATAATCTGCAAATAAAGCCAACTTTTCTTGAATACCATACCAATTATATCATTGATTTTCTGAGTCCCTTATTTTATTTGTCAATGGTTATATTCATAATGCAGATAACAAAGGGGAAACAGGAACCCTCCTACTTTGATTTTTGCCTCTGACTCCTCATATATCATCCTAAATATCCTTATTATTTTATCAGGAAATGTAAATGCTTCCATTGCCCTGCTCATAAAATCCCAGCTTACTCTGCCAAATGCTTTCTCTGTGTCAAGACCCACCAACAACTGCAATATTTTCTTTTGTTTGGCTTCTCTCTGGATCATCATTGTTCTATTAATGTTATTAAATGTTTGTCTTCCATCCACAATACTGCACTGATCCATTCTATCAATTTTGGCAGCACCTTTGCCATTCATTTAGCCATTATAGACATAAACACTTTATAATTCTGGCTTAAAATTGAAATGGGACTATATGAAGCTGGATTTGATGGGTCTTTACCATCTTTGGGTGCCACCACAGCTTTTTTTCCAAGATGATGGTGCTTCCCCTTCTTTTTAAATATTGTTAAACAAAACCTTCCAGATCTGTATCACTTTCTAATCTACTATCTTCCAGATGTCCCCAGAATACCACTTATTCTTGGAGACTTTCCTGTCGATTGGTTATGCATCATTTTTATTTGATCTCCTCCTATCTTAACTGTTAATTGTTGAGTCTCATCGATCTGAAACCTTGGCATATTTAAGTCTTCCAGAAATATTTCCATTTGAGCTTTTCTTGATTTCCACATTTCTGTGCTTTATACAAATTTTCATAAAATGTTAAAAGTATATCTAATACCTTTATATAATCTCCGGTTATTTTTCTTGTTATAGCTCACTACGTTTGGTTCTCCAATTCAGGATGGTGCTGGTAAGTTGACGCACACTGGTGAAAAATGGTAAATCCCGCTATGTAGCTCTGGAATAAATCAATCCTTTCTTATTCAAAGGTTATCCAAACAGTTGCCATGTTCAAGCATCCAAATGTAAATAGTAGACAAAAGGTAGAACTAAAACCAAACTGGACCAGACAGGGCCAGAAGTTTATTAAAACATTAAGCAACACGGTACAAAAATACTGCTTTTCGTCCTTTCACCATACAAAGACTTCTTCAGACAAATGGTTCTACACAAGAAACCAGCCTGTGTTATAAAGGCAATTTCAAATTCAAATTGTGCCCCTCCCCTGGTACAATCCGAATGACCTCATTTCCTGATCACAAAGCATTTGTCATAACTAGGAAGAGGAAATGACAAATGCTTTGTGATCAGGAAATGAGGTCATTCGGATTGTACCAGGTGAGGGGCACAATTTGAATTTGAAATTGCCTTTATAACACAGGCTGGTTTCTTGTGTAGAACCATTTGTCTGAAGAAGTCTTTGTATGGTGAAAGGACGAAAAGCAGTATTTTTGTACCGTGTTGCTTAATGTTTTAATAAACTTCTGGCCCTGTCTGGTCCAGTTTGGTTTTAGTTCAACCTTTTGTCTACTATTTACATTTGGATGCTTGAACATGGCAACTGTTTGGATAACCTTTGAATAAGAAAGGATTGATTTATTCCAGAGCTGCATAGCGGGATTTACCATTTTTCACCAGTGTGCGTCAACTTACCAGCACCATCCTGAATTGGAGAACTTTGTGAGTTTGTGTATGTGTTCCCAAGTTCACTACGTTTGGTGACAATCCTTTCTACTTTCTGTTGCCTAAGTTGTTGTGCCAAAAGCTTTTGTGCTTTGTGGTTATTGTCTATAAACTGTTGCTTAACAGCAATCTTTATAAACTTGTGCATATTACCCAGGTACTCCCTTAGTTTCTTTATAGCATTCTGTAATTGTGCTTTTTGTTCCTTGATATTCCTCTTATTCTGTAATACTTACATTTTTGTCAGCCCCTCTAATTAATTCTTGTTACTTCTTAACTATATCTTTTTCTTTTATCTCTACCCTATTTTTAAAACTCTACTTTCATTTTATCCCACACACTAGCTGTAACTTCTAGAGTACTTTCTATCTTCCCCAATAACTCCCAAATAAATTTCACTATCCATCCCTTAAATTCTTCTCTTTTTAACACGTAGGTTGAAAAGTTCCAGTGTCTCAAGTGTTCTTCATTACCATGCATGTGGTCTGAAATAGTTATTAGATATGTGAAAAAGTTCTCAATTAAACCCACATGTTCCTGTGAAATATAATTTTTTTCTAATCTAGCCCAGTTGTTGTACCTGGGGGAATAATATGTAAATACTTTCCAAGTTCCTACTACTCAAATCACGTCTTCCATACCAAATATTTTCATAAATTTCTTCAGAAATCTACCCCCTTTTATTATCTTTTCCCTTCTAGGGCCTCCCCAGATACATCCCCATTGTTGCAAATCAAATTCCAGTCGCTACCAATAAGTAATATTCCCTGCTGAAAGCTGATTATTTCTCTCAAAATTTTCTTAAGCTCCATAATAGCAGTTTTAGAAGGAGTATAAATACATGCCAGTGTAATCCTCATCCCTTGCCAGTAATTCCTTACTACCATGGATCTGCCAGTATTATCTTTTTTTCCTCTTTTATCCTTATTGGACCTTTTCTTGTAGCTAATAGAAGTACTTTTCTTTTCCTTTGTCCCTGATATTCTGCTGAAAATCCATCTTGAAGTCTTTTCTTTGTCAAATTCACATGCTCATTTCTCCCTAAATGTGTCTCCTGCAGCATTGCACTTCTTGATATAATTAAATGTTCTTTCATAGGTTCATAGGTTCATACTAGGCTATCTGCCCTAAGGCATTTATAAGCCTAGCCCAAATTTTTGTGGCTTACGCCACCCCTTATATGAAAAAATACTGTGCCCATTAGTTTGTTGTGCCTCTGTCCAGCAGTGACACAGAGATGATTCCTGGGGTAAACCTATGATCTCCCATCCACAGGTCAAGATTTCTCTTGAACAGAGCCAGCGAGGTGCTCTGCCTCACATGGACCGGGATTTTATTCCACAGCATAGGGAGTCTCTGAGTGATAAATCTATCCCTCCAGCACGTCCTATTTATATCCGTGCTAAGGATTAAGTCGCTTGCTCTAGTGGTTTTGGTGGATTTGGATTTTTTGAGGTGGAGCATGTCCATTAATTCCAGGTTGGACATGGCCTTGTATGTCAGGCACATGTCACCTCTGAGCAGACGGTATGCGACTGAATAGAGCTGGAGTTTCTTCAATCTGGCAGCATATGACAGATTTTGGAGTCCCTTTATCCTTTTGGTGAGGAACTTTTTGGGTCTCTCCAATTGCTGCAGATGTCGGGTGAGATACATCCCGAATGGGGCATTGTACTCGATCATTGGTCTGATAAGTGAAGAGTACAGGGGAACAATGACCTCACTAGATCTGGATGTGAATCCCTTCATGATCAGGTGGGCAATGTAGAAGGTCTTTCTAACCACTTTAGCAACATGAGTGTCAAAAGAAAGGCCACTGTCAACCTGGGTCCCCAGGTCCCTGATAACCTCTTCTGTGCTTAGTGGATTGCCACCTATATGGTAGCTTGGGGTTACCTTGTTTTTCCCGAAGGGTATGACTATACATTTTTGGTGTTTAACTTCAGGCCATGGCTCTGGCACCAGCTATCTGTTTCCGTGAGTCCCTTCTGAAGGATATCAGTGTCCGATGCACTTTCCACTATGGCGCCCAGTTTGCAGTCGTCTGCAAACTTTGTCAGCCAAAGTCCTCCCATGTTGGCCTGTACTTTTGAGAAGTAGATGCCGAACAATAGGGGGCCAAGGACCGAGCCCTGTGGGACACCACTTGTGACCGGCTTGGAGTCTGACATAGCGCCAGCAACTCTAACCCTGTGGGTTCTGTCCTTAAGCCAGTTTGCAACCCATCTTGTGACATATGGGTTTACATTTAAGCTGGTAAGTTTTTCTACAATACCCGAGTGTGGTATTGTGTCTAAAGCCTTTGCAAGGTCAAGGTAGGCTGTATGGACTGCCTTTCCCTCATCAATGGCCTTGGTGACTGTTTTGAAGAAGTAGACCAAGTTCAAAAGGCATGATCTTCCCTTGACGAAGCCAAACTGGGTCGGGGTCCAATGTCTGCAAGTCCCCTATATCTTTGTTTATGAGCTCCATTATGATCCTCTCCATAGCTTTGCAGACTAGACTTGTTAAGCTTATGGGGCGGTAATTACAAGGGTCCGTAGAGGCACCACCTTTGTGGAGTGGGACCACAGTTGCCATACTCCACTCCTTGGGCACGTATCCTGCGGTAAGGCTGAGATTAAACAGCTGCCTTATGTGCGGGTTTAATTCCTCATTTAGCTCATGTAGCACACAGCCGGGGACACCACCCGGTCCCATTGATGCTGTGTTTTTAGCTTTAGAGAGAGCAGCTTTCACCTGCGCATTTGAGATGTCTGGGAGGCTACACTCCGCTGGGATAGTTATCTCTCCTTTTGGGGGGGAGAGGGGGGTGAAGTTTGCACTGAACCTGTCTGCCAGTATGTTGGCAATGTCTGTGGGTTCAGTGATTTTTGTATCATTTTGGACTAATTCTGAGCATATCTGGGAGTTTCCACCCAGGTTCCTAACATAGCTGAAAAAGGCCTTATGATTGTCCTTTGAATCCATGGCAATTTTTCTCTCAAAATTGGCCTTAGTTGATTTTATGAGTGCTCGTATTTTTTTACTAATAATGATCAGGGGTGACTTCCCTTTTATGGATTTTGTTCTATCATGTAATAGCTTTCTCCTCTTATTGTAAAGTTTATTAATTTGTTAATTAATAATTAATTTCCTATTTGTGTATACCTGTGAGACCTTTCATATTCCAAGATAGCATGGAAAGTGTCGCCATTATGATAAGGAGCCATTATTCCCACCTATTATGTATGACAGCTTTTTAAGTGTCTGTTTCCAGCTTTTGTGATACATGCACCTGCTAATGTTTGGCAGGTTGATCCTTTTACAGTTTTTTCCTATCACCAACATTGGAACCTATTTTGCAACACTTTTTGTTTTAATGAAACCCGTCGACCAAAAAAGCAACTCCCCAAATATCCGCATAACCTGTTAATACAAATACACAAAACTGTGTACATCTACAAGTAATGAAGTTTATCTTGCCCTGACAGACAGCTGCAAATAGTGGCCTTAATTAATCTAAGTTTGAAATTAGCCACCCAAGATGTGTTACTGCCTGTGCTTCTACATACTCTAATTGATGTATGTTCTTTTTTTATCTCTATTCCCCTGCCAGGTGTGAAAACAACTTGCAGACTTTCAGAAAACATGAACTTTTAGCCTTGTAGAAATCAGTGCTTTGGCTTTCTTTTATTGCCCTATAAACAGCTTGTCTCCATGAAACATAAGAGAAAATAACATGTAGCCCTCAGCTGCAGTTTTCTAAAGATAAGCTGAAACATTTTTTTGCTAAAGGGAAACATTTCATTATATTTAATGTTCTCTTAGTTACTTTTTTCCACTTAAAAACTTTTTACTACATTAAGCCAAGAGTCTTAATCCAGACATTCACCTGTGCTAGAGTAAGAGAAAACATATCAGCTCTATATATATTATGATCTGTGTTCTTTTGCAACCCCTCTCCCATCTCAACAACCTAAAATTACAGCCTATAGACATAAACATGCTTTGGTCTAGGCTCTTCTCTTTTTGTGTTGCAATGCATACATTTTTAACACTAACAAAAAAAGAAAGAAAAAAGCATATGTGTACTTCAGTATTTTATTCCATACAGCTAAAAATACTTTACTATGAAACATACAATTTAATTTATATCATGAAAAGTTTTATGTAAATGCTGTTAAGAACAGAAATTGTTTTACTTACATTTCTTTTTCCTTCTTCTTCGCCTCCACTCAGTGTCCTTCCAAACATTAATAACATGAAGTGAGGCAAATGCTTTTCAGTTCCCCACACGTTTAACAAAGTCAATAAAAGTCTACAATTTCCACTTTTTCTTGTGCAGCAGTATTTTACAAATGGGATTGATGTTTTGCAGTCTCATATTTATTCACTAATTTCCATATTTTTCCTGTTCATCCCCATCTCCCAACTTCAGACTCCAAACTCCAGTTCATTTCCAAGGTACTCCTGATTCTTCTAGTCAGCTCCTGTGCTTTAATCTATCTCTCAAGCATTTTCCTTTGGAAAAATGGAAAAGGTTTAACTGGAAAAGTCCCTCCATGTGCTTTGTTATCAGAAGAACGAGAAGCAGAGTTCCCTTCTGCTTGATGGCTCATTATTTGTTGAACAGACTTTTATATTTCCACCTTAGCCTGTTCTGCATCAAAAAAATGACTTCCTCCTGGAAAAACATTCTGAAGACAGCTGGATACAGCAGCTTGAATGTTACACTTGTCTGTACCGTACCCTGATTGTTGGAGTAAATTTGTTTCTCTTTCTGTTGGGTGTGCAGTGAATAATTATTTTCCACAAACACTCCACTGGCTACAGCTTTTAATACTTTAACCTTTGCCACACTTCTGTCAGGATCAATTGTTTTTGCTGCTAGCTTTGCACCTTTACTAATGCAGGTTTTGGCTGTTTTCTCATGGCCAAGTTTGGAGCATATATATGGTGGGCCATTTCATTTAAATGTTCCTGCTATAGAATACCAGTCTAGTTGGTTATTTGCACCTTCACAAAATTAATGCAGTCTGTTCCTTCTAGTTTCACTGATACAGAAACAAATCTCAGTTTTTCCCTACATGCTGTGTCCTCTAATTTTACCATTTTTTGAAACACTTCTTCTTGAGCAATCTCATACTCACACAGCCTTTACTTCATTTCAAACTCTGATTTTTGCAGTTTTAACATCTTATCTAAATATCTGTTTAAAGCTTCTTTCATTTTTTTCTAGCCTTTTGTTATTTGAGTTTATATACTCCTTCAGGGTTTCACTTTTTTAATCATCTCTAAGCACTTTTGACTTTTTTTTCTTCTATAAGGACATTTTACTTATTTCTTCTTCTAGATTACTGAAAGTCATGCATTGCACCAAAACTGGAGCTTGAACTACTTTTTGCTGCACAGCTGCAGGATTCTTCCCTGCCAGTGTTTTCTCTTCACCATTTCTAGTTGATTTTCTGTGAGACTCTCTTAGTTTCTTCTTTGCTGGTATTCAGGCAGTGAACTTACTAACCAGTAACTGAATTTTACTTAAGCTGACAGTATCACTGACTATTGTTTATCAGTTTCAGTTTTCACACTGGCAGAGCTGTTGATCGGTGTATAGCAATCTTGGAAAGCCAGTGTATAACCTCTTTTTGATCTTATTCTGATTGTTCATCATCTCTTACCACATAATCTGATTCCACTTCTATGTCTTGAGATCCAGTTTGTAGGATATCCCTTTCTTTTTATAAATGTACCTCTTGCATGTCACATGCTTGTTCTATTCCTTCTGCACAACTGCTATTTTTGTCAGATATAACTTGTAAATCCTCACTAACATACTCATTTGTTTCCTGTTCTACCTTTCTCTGGTCATTCACCTGAATTTCTATTCTATTCCACAGTTATTAACTACACAATATCTCTCACTACATTGGTTTCATTTCACCTTACTGCATTTCACAAATGAAATGAGGAATGTAGTCACAAAAAACATGACTTTGGTTGCCAACATAATTCAAAGTAACCCTCTACCCTTACCATATCTAATAATGAGTAGGTGAGTGATACCAGTTGCTTCCATTTATAACATCACAGCAGCTTCCCATCCTAATTCCATAAATATGTCATATTTACTTTTTTAACATTTCTTATACAAGCAAAAGCATTTGACAATCATTGCAAAACATCACACATTAAATGTTCACCAGTTCTGAATTTTATCTTAACTTCTTCGAAAAGTCTGTTATTTTATACTTTAATAATATACTCATTCCACGGTGAGTTATTTGTTTAGTTTTCACAGAGTCTTAAAAATGTTTCCATTAACATCTCTGACTCAAAAGTGATATCACAAAAGGATTTTGTACCCAGATGAATAAATGATCTAATACCTTGAACTCTAAAGCCCAAAGGCACAATCATGTAAATATGAATGCAGTTTTTTTTTACTTTTAATGGTTACCATTGATCACAGTTCCCTCATAGTCATGATATTTTCCTTATTTTATGCCACATTGAACAGATGCTGCATATGATTTCCCCAACCTCTGTCACAAAGAAAATGTTACATTATCACCCTTATTATCCCCATAACAACAGTTTCCTTGATGAGTTGTTCTAAAAAAAAACTATGCCATCTCTCCCCATGAAAGCAGGGACTCCTGTCCTGGGTCCTCATGCTGAAAAGGTTTAGGTAACTAGATTATCACTATCCATTCCACCTGACCAAGTTTGTTTAATAATAATGTCCTGCTGCAACTGCTCCTTATCCTTAACCACTTTACTGTCTTCTTGCAGATCAGAAACACTGCCACAGTTAATGCATTCCTGCATCTCTTTACTCAGTTACACCTGTGGCAAAGCCATTTTCAGCTTTTCTTGCTGTTCTCCCTACCTCTCCTCCACAGTGTAACTCCTCCCAGCCACCTCCACACTATGAACAGAAGTGACTTGTGCATTTTTAAAATGAGTAGGGGAACTTTATTAAATACCAAGTATAGTTTTCCATCATTCCCTTCACTCATATCTCCCTCTAACACTTTGTTACCCTACATTGTTTTTATCATCTTCATCATCATCATCATCATTTGATTCTACTTCTACACTTTGTACAACATCTACCCCTTCCTCCTGTACAATCATTTTATCCTGTAACTAATCTGCAGACTTATGAACACCAAAATTAGAAGAAGAAGCATCTTAATGTACATTATCTGTTGCATTTAAATCTTGTTGAGCAGTTTCTTGTATTTGGGGACAATTAAACCAAAAATGTCCCTTACATTTATGCTTGCTGCAAAAACCTCACAATTTTGAACATTATGTCCCTTTTCACCATACTAGGAAAACTTTCCATTGTCACAATGTAAATGTGATCCACAAAAAATGTTTTGGGTTCTCCTATATGCATAACATATGCTTTATATCCATTTATGTGCACAGTACTAGGAATATGATGCAGCTTTCCATTGTCATGTTTTAACGTAACTGCTATTCCTCATTCAGAGTATTACAGTCATGGTATAATTTTTTTAAACAGCTTTATTGAAAACATTAATATAATGAACAGTTATTTTGAAAAAGAATTGAATAAGTTGAATTTTTAAAGTACAATATTTAAAAAGAAAATATTAATAGAATAACTATAGTAGAACAGAAAAATATATACAATAATGTTCACTATATATCAAACAACAACAACAATTAAGTTAATTTTGGCAGAAGAAAAATAAAAATAAAAATAAAGAATAAGTAAGTAATTGCTATGTAAATTGTTAATCACTATGTAATCCAATGTAACTACTGTCTATTTATTTTAACTGTGGAGCTTTTCTCCCCAGGCCTCCACTGAAAATGGACCTACGTCCAGTCGGACACTCCTGGTCAACAAATATAAATAAATAAAAATAAATAAATAAATGATAAAAAAGAAAGATTACTGCATTAATTATTTATCCAGTTCTTTAATTAATAATTCATGTATATTTTCCCATTTGTAATATAATTTTGTATTCCATGTAGATTTAGATTTGATAGTTAACATTTCTAACTTAGATATTTCCAAGAGAAGACCTTTAAACTCTTTAAATGAGGGAACTGATGAGGAATTCCAGTTTCTTGTAATTGTTTTCCTGGCAATGGACAGTATAGACCAGAGCAAAGAATATTTGTTTTTGTTTATACAGTCTGGAACAGGTGTATTGAATAATACAAGTGATTTTGTAAGCATGAAATTGTAAAAATTGCCTGTAAAAAGTGTTAACTTCTTTCCAAAATTTCTTTAATAGTACACAGTCATAAAATATATGATTCCAATCAGCGTTTGTTACTGCATTACATCTCCAGCAAACAATATCTTGTTTAGTTATCTTGCTCATTTTCTGAGGTATGATGAAAGATTTATGTAAAAATCTCCGTGTGAAGATTCTCCATTTAATGGAGGGAGTGGTTTTACTGGCTGACTATGGTATATTTTTTTAATATCATGTAGAGATCGACAATCTGTCCATCTGAAGTTCAGCAGTCCTAAACTGCAAAATTGTACACCTTTCAATGTTTGTATTTTGTCAAGTAATATTGTATGAATTCCATGGACAACAGAATTGTTTAGTGTCCCATAACTGCAAAAATGTGTCTGCTATAGAGGCCAAAAAGTCAGTTCACAAAAACAGTCTTTTCTGAAATGTATACATCATTTACAATAATACCAAAAGGCATTAGCAAATTGTCCCATACCTAATACATGTTAATAGTCTGTTAATCTTTGGATGTAATCCGAATTACTAGAAATGTTAACACATGAGCAGGTTCAGGAAAATGTAAAAATGTTCTTTTGTTCTTTCTTTAACAATTTGTGAGTATGCTTTCAGAATAGCATGCTGTTGAAAACCGTCATGGACAGCATAATTTTCATTTTGCTAAACAAAGTGCTTTCCCTGTCACTTTCCACTCCTCTTTCCATTTTTAATTTAATCTTACATTAGATTACAGTTTCATTTTTTTTTTTCTTTTTAGCTTGGTTTTAAACTTGCTGAAGGCAGCGATAATTATTCAGGGACAGAGAATAATTTGCTGCTGATTCTAAGGGGTAGCCATCACTGAGTGTAGTTCTATCTGCTTTCTTATTGGTTCTTTTACTTTTTATACTCATCTCAACAATGAAGCTGTGGCGGTGCAGTGGTAGCATTGTCGCCTTACAGCAAGAGGTTCTCCTGTTCAATTCTCGGCTGGAGCACCTTCTGTGTGGAGTCTGCATGTCCTCCCCATGGTCGAGTGGCATTCAAAAGACATGTGTGAATGGGCATGCCTTTGTTGAAGGTTGGGCATTGGGCTGGCACCTTGGCACCATGAAAACTCAACTGCCAATCATTAGTGGACTGGAGTTCCACTGTGGCAACCCCTAACCAGGAAAAGCTGAAAGAAAAACAACATACTCATTTTAACAATGGGTGGTGGCACTCCAACAAATACAAGTACTTTTAAGTTTCACACTCTTTATTAGGAACTTTTTTTAACTCCACCTTTCAGTTAAAGCTGTATAAATCGCAGTGTTAAGCTGAAATACATCTTTGCATGTCTAAAGCCAATCTCCTAGCCAGTCTAGATCCAGTTGTTTACTGCCTTCCTGGTTTGGTGCCTGAACCAAACTCCTTGTCTAAATGTATTGTTTTACCCCAAAGTCAATAAATACCTTAACTAGGAGCCAAAAGGCAATTTTCTTGTCTTATTCACCCGCCAAAACAACCTTATTGTAAGAATAGAGTAAGGTTAACTTACTGACCAAACCTTAATTAATGTGTACTAGCTTACTACCTAAATTTTAATTAATCTATGTCTACTAGTTTTCATGAACTACTAATTTAACCCATGAACCAAAACACTATTATATTCTCTTATTCTTCACTGACACCCTGCACCATAGGTCAAAATGGAATGTTTGCTGAGGACTTCCAGAATGGCTGCACACTGATCAACAACATAACTTCAGCTCTCCCAGAATGAAAACAGAACCTGAGAAAATGGAGTGCCATTGAAAAAAATGTTTTTCTTTTTTTTGTTAAAATTTGGTTATTGACTGGTAAATAACACTGTGTAGATGCAAGCAAAGAATAAATTTGGAAAACCTGAAAAAAGAAAATCAACTAGAAAAGGTGAAGAGAAAACAAAGACTAGGAAGGATTCTGCAACTGTTCAGCAAAAATCAGTTCAAGCTTCAGCTTTGGTTTAAGAGATGGCTTCCAGTAATTTAGAGGAAACAGTAAATCAAATGTACTCAGAGGTCCATCCATCGTCAACCCCTTTTTCATGTTTTCCACATGGGGTTGGGGATGTCACTTTAACAGTGACAATCATCTCAAGCCAAGGTTTACATCACCAGGTGTCTAGCCCTGCTGTTGAACTACTTAGAGGTGATTACAATAAATAAACATTGAAGAAATATATCAATTCAAACAACAAAAGTCTGGAAATATTAGAAGAATCACCATAACAGATGAACCGAAAAAACTTCCAAAATCAGAAGCTGACATGAAGAAAAAGCTGGCTGAATGTGAGGCTTTTCAAGAAGAACTGTTTAAAAACATACTAGGGCTAGAGGACAGAACACACAGAGAAGACCTGAGATTTTCTGCTGTGGTAGAGAAACTGGAAGGGGCAGATAGTATTAATTTTATGAAATCACAAAGACTGGTGTTCCATAGCAGAATCTGTTAATTGAAAGGGTACATGGAGTGTATCCATTGAGTCCATTTGGCATAATGGTTAAGGTCTTTTGCCTCCCAAGCATAAGGTACAAGTTTGATCCTGACCTCCTGACAATGCCTGTTTGGAGTTTTGCATGTTTTCCCTTTGTCTCTGTGTGGTTCCACCCACCTCCAAAAACATGCTGAATGTTTCCACCTGACTCAGCAAAGAATGGAGCTGTAGGCAGCAGAACAGACAGACTCTACATAGTGTCCTGTAGGGGGAAGAGGTGTATAAACCAACCATGTTAGGAATCTACTGTGATGCACAGTATCCTCCTGATAGGCGAACATGGATCACAGACTAAGCACCATGGCAGGGCTAGCCACTTAATGGCATAAAATAAAACTCTACGTGATTTGCTTGTGTTGACTAATGTTATCAAAAGGGCATGGGTATTTGTCTGTGATAAGTGGGTTGAGGACTTGATCTACTGTGACCTATGCCAGGGACCCATGCTAATAGTAGGAGGAGTGTATGTGCCCTTATTTGGGTGGCGCAGTGGTGCAGCGGTAGTGTTGTTGCCTCACAGCAAGAGGTTCTCCAGTTTGATTCTCAGCTATGTGCCTTCTGTGCAGAGTCTGCATGTCCTTCCTGCATCTGTGTGGGTTTCCTTGAGGTGCTCCTGTTTCCACCCACATTACAAAGATGTGTATGGAGTGTTTCTCGCTGGGCCTCGCTGAAAATTGTCTCATTCCAAGTCGGACTTTCGTGGTTAACAAATGTTAAATAAATAAAAATAAAAGTAAATTATTGGCCATTGTGTGCCTTCCATAAAGCCTATTAGCCTGGGGTCTGTAAGCTACTGGACGGCCAGTGTCCAGTTGCCCAGGTTAGGTTACCTGGGATAGCTCTGTTGAGGGAAAGCTGGACATAAAACCAACCAACCTGCCGAACATGAACTAATAATTGTTGCACTCAATGTAGTTTCACTGAGAGCATGTAGCTTGGAAGTTAATGTTAGGATGTGTATCCAGGAGACAAGATGGGAGGGCAGTGCAGTAAAGCCACTTGGCTTGGGATCCAGAGTCTACTATGCAGGAGGAGGACAGGGTGGAAATTGTGTGGGAATTGTGGTTAGGAAAACACTTCAAAAAACATTGAGGGATATCATCAGAATTAGTGACAGACTCATGGGAGTCAGAATCCAGCCTAATGATAGGGCAGTGTGTATAATCTCAGCCTATTACCCGCAGCAGGGTTGTGATACTGAGGAAAAGAGTGCATTCAGATAGCAGTTGAAGCGCCTACTAGATAAAGCAGGACAACATGAATTGGTGTCGATAATGGGTGACCTGAATATAAATATTGGAACAGGCAGAACAGGATATGAGCACTGCCTGGGTCCATATAGGTGGGGGAACATGGATAAAGAAGGAGAGGCCTTTCTAGACTTCTCTATGAAAAATGCCTTGATAGTAGCTAACACATGGTTCAGAAAGAAATTCACAAGATCACATACAAGAGTGGCCAATATGCAACTCAGGTAGCCTTCCTCCTAGTAAGGAAAGAGCACTGGGGTAGAATCAGTGATTGCACAGTCATCCCCACTGAAACAGTTGGCCCACAGCATAAATCACTGGTTGCCGCAGTCTGCTGCAAGCAGTAGTCAGAAAAGGCTCTAAGGTCAACAGAGATCAGACTGAAAGCCTGAAAGTTGACTGAAGAGAAAGGACAACAGTTCAAGGAATGGCTGTGGGTAGAGTTGAAGAAGAATGGCAGTACCTCAAAACAGCATGTGTGAAGACTACAGAGCAGATATGTGACCAAGCCAGGTATGGAAATAAGGTTCATAAGGAAAGCTGGTGGTGGAATGCAGAAGTCCAGGAAGTCATGAAAATAAGGAAGGCTTACAGAAAAAAAGTGGGAGATAGAAAAGACAGACCAGGCTAGGAAGGAATACTGGCTGGCTAACAAGGAGACTAAGAAAGTGGTTGCAGTAGCAAAGAACAAGGTATCAGAGGCACTCTTCCAGCTTCTGAAAAGTAAATCAGTAGATGGCACAAAATAAACTGTACCAGGTTGCAAGACAAAGACAGAAAGAGAAAGATGATAGACATCTTTCATAAAGGATGCCAGCAATAACCTGCTCACTAGTCCACAGGATATCAAAGTCAGGTGGAAGGAGTACTTCCAGGAGCTTCTGAATAAAGAAAACCCCACAGAAGCTGCACTGCCCCAGACACATGAGAGAAGAGGAGGAGCCCACCACAGGAGAAGTTCGAACAGCACTAAGGAATATGAGGTCAGGGAAAGCAGCACGCTCAGATGAGGTCACAGCAGATTTGATAAAGTTGCTAGGTGAGATAGAGGAGAAATGGCTCCTGAGGATACTCATAGCAGTATGTAGAGAAAGGCATATCCCAGATGACTGGAGAATAAACACATTAGTGCCAGTGTTCAAAGACAAAGGGGACATTTGCAATTGAGGCCAATACAGAGGTATCAAACGTCTATCACATTGCATGAAAGTTCTGGAGAAAGTGATCGATCAATGAATACACAGAGTAGTAGAAAGAAAGATGGGAGATGAGCAGTTTGGATTCAGATCAGGATGCAGCACAACTGACCCGATATTAGTTGTAAGAAATATAGTGAGACAGATAGTTGAAAAGAAGCTAGAGATGAGGAAAGGGTCCAGCTGGGCATTCTAGACTTAGAGAAAGCATATGACAAGGTGCAGTCCCAGAAAGATGATTTGGGCAGTCCTGTGGTGGTTCTAAGTTCTAGAAACATTTGTAGAATTAGTACAAGCTATATACAAAGACCCATTAACTCAGGTACGAACACTGGTCTCACAGAGGGGTTCCCAGTGGGAGTTGGTGTGCACCAGGGTTCATCTCTGAGTCAGCTGCTGTTTTTACTGGTCATGGACTACATTAGCAAGCAGGTCAGAGAGACAGAGCAAGAACGTTGCTGTATGCAGATGACATGGCATTACAGGCAGATTTTGACTAAGAACATCAGCAAAGGATATGGGAAAGGAATGCAAAACTAAAGGCACATGGGATGAAACTGAGTACAGATAAGACAGTTGTAATGGCAGCAGATGGTGGAGTTTAGAAAAAGCTGAGAAATGAGTTAGAAGAGTAAAAAGTGGAACAGGCTAACAGATTAAAGTATCTGGGAGGGATGGTTAAGGAGAAGGGAACTCTGATTGAGGAAGTCAAAGGTAGAAACATAGGGGCTGCAGTCAACTGGAACAGAGTGTCAGGTGTAGTGAGTGTACAACAGAAGAATACCAAAGAAGCTGAAAAATAAGGTGTACAAAACAGTGGCCTGACCAATACAACTGTATGGTACAGAAATCTGGACAGTAAAGACAGAGCAGTTGAGGAAGCCAGAGGTGATGGAAATGAACTGCCTGAGACCGGTGGTACAGTGCACACTGTGGGACAGATGAAGAAATGAGAACATAAGAACAGAAGCCTAAGTAGCTCCAAGTGCTGAAAAGGTCAGTTGAACAGATTATGGTGGTTCAGGCACACGTCCAGAAATGGAGAAGACAATCTGGTGAAGAAGATTTGGGACAGAAAGAAAGAAGACAAGAGGAAACAAGGGTGTCCAGCAAAGAAGTGGATGGGTTATGTGATAGAAGGCCTGTGACAATCAGGCACAAGTGTTGATGAAGGCAGGAGAGTGATATTAAATAGAGAGAGATGGTGACAATTGACATGGCACCCTGACTCCATGTAGAAGATGGGGAAAAAGGGGGTTGATGATGATGGTGATGATGATCCAGTGTAACCACCAAAAAAGTAGTCAATACCTGCATTAATAAAGATGCATTCATACAAGCAGAAGGAGTTGACAAATTTGTGGCAGAACAGGAAAGTTTTAAAAATTGGAGACAGCAGACTGTAGAAAATGATTATTCACTGTATACCAGGCAGAAAAAAAGGAAATTTATTCCAGCAATCAGGGATTGTCAAGAGGCAGGGGTAAGACTGAAGTTGCTGTATCCATCTGTCTTCAAAGTGTTTTTTCCTGGAGGATCAGTTATTTTTTGATGCAGAACAGGCTGAGGAAGAAATAAAAAAAATATCCAACAAAAAGTGAGTCAGCAAATAGGAGGGGACGCTGCCTCTTATTCTTCAGACAGTAAGGTTCATGGAGAGACTTTGCCAATGAAATCTTTACAATGTTCCAAAGGAAAATGCTATAGAAACAGAAAAAAAGCACAGGAGATTACTAGAAAAATCAGCAGGACATTGGACTTGAACCAGAGTCTGGTGTTGGCAGATGGAAATGAACAGGAAGAAGAGCAGCACCTCTGAAATTGGTGAGCAAATGGAAGACTGCAAAGCATCTTATCACATTTGTGAAATATGGTTTTGCAAGAAAAAGTGACTGCAAAACACTGAGCTTTTTTACTTTGTTAAACTTATGGATGGATTGTAAAGCATATACTCCACTTTATGTCATTAATGTTTAGAAGGACACTAAAATGGGGGAAAACTCACTGTAAGTAAAACAATGTTTGCTGTTAGTATTTGTGTAAAACATTTCATGATATAAACTGCACATTACATACAGTAAAACATTTTTTGAACAGTTTTATGTAGTGTGTAGTCAGGGATATTTTAAATGTAGGGGAGTCTTTTCAGTGATTATCGTATGTGTTAAAGATTTTAAAGTAAACAAGTATTTTTTGTTTGTAAGAATTATAGGTTTTTTAGCATAACAAGAGGATAAAAGGGTGGACCAAAGCAAGTTTAATGTCTGTATGCTCTTATTTCGAGTACAGTTTAGTTTTATTTAAAGATAGCTGGTGCACTGTTTCTTAGGGCTAAAAATTTTATGTTTTCTGAAAGCATGCAAGCTGTTTTTCATATCTGGAAGGGAAAAGGAGACATAAGAAAAGAAGATAGAGCAATTGGTGTAGGTATTTCTCTGGTAGTACACACTGACAAGTTAAATAACAGGTAATTATCTATGAACATCAGGAAATGTTTACATTATTTGAGTATACCAAGTGCTAGGAGGCTGACAATCATTACATTTTTAATTTTTTAACATCTTTATTAAATTCTCACTTTAGACTTAGGCAAACGTACATTAACAGAAAAGAAAACAAACCATTTTAGCATTTTCCATTTAAACACAATATATGTATATCACATTTTCTTTGCTACTGTTGTCAGTGCAGCATTACAAAAGTTGGCTAAATTCCTGCCTGACCTTAGACCTCATGCCTCTTCTTCCTCCGGAACATTATTATGCATGTATTGTTCACAAAATTTCCATTTACGTGTATATAATCTGTTCCTTCCCTTTTCTAAAGTTCCCTCTTCCAGTTATTGTCTTTCTTTAATAATATGCAATACCTCAAATATTGTTTTTGTAGACTTGGATTTCCATTTTCTTGTAATTGCTTCTTTTGGCAGCCAACAGAATTAAACTTGATAAGGTCTTACTATGGCTAAGCAGGTCAGAACATCTATCCTGGCACAAAAGAATCATTTCCTTACAGCTATTCACCCGATATTTCCAATAGAGTACTCTGTATAGAATTTTTTAAATCTACCAACTCATTGCACTCTCAAAACATATACCATTCACCTCTTTCTTCTCCGTCACACTTCCGACATTTGCTAACTACCTGAGGAAAATTTCTTTGAAGTCTGCTTGGGTTATAAAAATACCTGTGAAAACACTTCCAAGATAGCATATTATACATAATACTGATACTACAGTGAGTCATGCAGAAAAATTCTTCAAACATTTGTACAAAAGTATTAAATTGATGGTCCCAAATAGATCCAAACAAATGTGGAGGTCATAAAGGCAAGCCAGAGCAGTGGTTATCAAGCATTAACAAAGTATGTAATAAAAGAAAGAAACTCCTAAATATGTATAGTAAAATTAATTATCCTTAATTAAGGAGAACATCAAGCAGCTAGATATGAAACTGAAAAAGGTCATAAGAAAAACAAAGACATCCCATAAACTCAGAATATCTGTTGAAACTAAGGACAAATGCCAGCCTTTTTAGCTGTGTCAGTAAAATAAGAAAGAGCACCCAACATTGTTCCAAGCTTATTCATAATGGCACTAACTGCTTCACTGCTGGGGATATTGCCAACATATCGCAGGTCGAAAGTTTGTTTGTTTGTTTGTTAAATTTAATTGTTGAGGCTGCCCACTAAAGTGTGCTAGCCTGTGTAACTGATTTATTACTGTTTCCTGCATTTCTGTGTGCTTTCTATCTCAAAATCAAACAAAACAAAAAAATATCCTGGTTTTCCCACCTCTCCTTGACTAGTTTAGACCAGTATACAGGCTTTGCTGTATTCTGGGCTGTGGTGTGGTTCCTGTGTTGTCTATTGCCTTACTTGGATAGAAGGAAGTTTCTTTGCTCACCAGTGGGAGTGGGGAGCCTTGAGCAGCCTATCTGTCCCTGACGGAGTGACCTCAGCACAAGAGCTTGTAGTAATTGGTTGTTTTGGACCATTTCTAGCTCTTTTGAAGTTCCCTGTTTAAAATCCGCCTCTGAGCATTTTTTCTGGCTATACTACTCAGAAACAGCTCCTCGTGGTCCTGCAGAGTGGTCCTAGCAGCAGAGAACTGAGAAAAGTGACTACTTTCCTGATTTAAGTATTTTTTGCTGTTTTTTACATAAAATACCTTCTCTTGCTTACTTTGAACAAGCTTAAACTGTTTTTTTAGCTGTTTGTTGCATTATAAATTATCTGCACTTAAAGTTACATTTGGTCGAAAATTGGTCGAAAGTTTGTTTGTTTGTTTGTTAAATTTAACTGTTGAGGCTGCCCACTAAAGTGTGCTAGCCTGTGTAACTGATTTATTACTGTTTTCTGCATTTCTGTGTGCTTTCTATCTCAAAAACAAAAAAAAACAAAAAAAATATCCTTGTTTTCCCGCATTTCCTCAACTAGTTTAGACCAGTATACAGGCTTTGCTGTATTCTGGGCTGTGGTGTAGTTCCTGTGTTGTCCATTGCCTTACTTGGAAAGAAGGAAGTTTCTTTGTTCACCAGTGGGAGTGGGGAGCCGTGAGCAGCCTATCTGTCCCTGAAGGAGTGACCTCAGCACAAGAGCTTGTAGTAATTGATTGTTTTGGACCATTTCTAGCTCTTTTGAAGTTCCTTGTTTAAAATCCACCTCTGAGCGTTTTTTTCTGGCTATACTACTCAGAAACAGCTCCTCGTGGTCCTGCAGAGTGGTCCTAGCAGCAGAGAACTGAGAAAAGTGACTACTTTCCTGATTTAAGTATTTTTTGCTGTTTTTTACCTAAAATACCTTCTCTTGCTTACTTTGAACAAGCTTAAACTGTTTTTTAGCTGTTTGTTGCATTATATATTATCTGCACTTAAAGTTACATTTGGTCGAAAATTGGTCGAAAGTTTGTTGTTTGTTTGTTAAATTTAACTGTTGAGGCTGCCCACTAAAGTGTGCTAGCCTGTGTAACTAATTTATTACTGTTTCCTGCATTTCTGTGTGCTTTCTATCTCAAAAACAAAAAACCCCCCCAAAAAATATCCTTGTTTTCCCGCCTCTCCTCGACTAGTTTAGACCAGTATACAGGCTTTGCTGTATTCTGGGCTCTGGTGTATTTCCTGTGTTGTCCATTGCCTTACTTGGATAGAAGGAAGTTTCTTTGCTCACCAGTGGGAGTGGGGAGCCTTGAGCAGCCTATCTGTCCCTGAAGGAGTGACCTCAGCACAAGAGCTTGTAGTAATTGGTTGTTTTGGACCATTTCTAGCTCTTTTGAAGTTCCCTGTTTAAAATCCGCATTTGCGCGTCTTTGCGTGATTGTGCGCATAGCGCAGCGCCAGTAAAACAAGGTTAAACTTTTTCTGGCTCTGCCAAGTCTGCTCTTCAAATTTTCCCTTAAGAAAGCTCTACTCTTATAATAATCAGTCTACTCGCCTTATTATAAGTCTAGCACTTGTTCTCAAAACCTCTCTTCTAAGTAAGCACTCTCAAACTAAAGTAAGCACTACATTCACCTACCACCCCTGTGAGTACCCACTTCCCTTAAAGGCACAGCACTCTCTTATAATATTCTAGCATGTTGAGTGGTAGATTACTAGCATCCTCTCCGGTTCAGCTGGTTAATCTGGGAATCTTGAGACAATGCTACAATTGTCTCATGTACACAGACAACCCTCTCCTCCTCCCAACAAACACAAATACATGTGAGAGATGCAACTATATAGCCAAACTGGAGGCTGAACTCTCTCAACTCAGGACTGGCAAGACCAGACAGGAGGAGAAGAAGGTAACCACACACACAGCAAACCCAGTCCCACATAGACCTACCACAACTGCAAACCAAACACATAATAACACAAAGGCATACTCGGAGGCTCTAACAAAAAACTTACCAAAACAACAGAGGCTCCCAAAGCAGACACCCAAAAATCCACCACCTCAAAACATAACACATGCAACACATACTTCAATAAATCAGTGTGTCAAACAATCACAGCCCTTAAGGCCAAACACCATGCCTGATACACTAGTAGTAGGTGACTCTATAGTCAGACACACTGACGTTCCACTTACCAGGCTGAACAAGGAGAGGGTAACGGTGAGCTGCCTGTCAGGAGCTAGGATCCGCCACATAACACATGCACTCAGGTCACTCCAAAGCAAGTACAAATATGACTCCGTCATTGTCCATGCCGGCGTGAATGACCTGAGACGTACCTCCCTGGACTACATGAAAAGAGACATAGAGGAGCTCTTTGATTATGTAGCCCAGGCTGGTATGATCCTGACCCTGAGCAGCATCTTGCCCTCACCAAGAATGATGCCACAATACAAAGAAAAGATGATCAGCTTTAATAATTGGCTCAATTACTGGTGTCATTCTAGGGAGATCCAATGTCTGTCTGCTTGGGATGACATGCTGGACAAGCCACGCTGCTTTGCAAGGGACGGCTTGCACCCGTCACCACTGGGCTTCCAGATATTGGCTAAGGCTCTTGCCACCCCCATAGTGCCTTTTTTAGGCAAGGCTCAAAAGACAAACCCACCTCCTTAGAAAACAAAAATGGAAAAACATTAAGGGTAATGCTGCTCAATGCCAGAAGTCTAAATCTCAAGATGCAGGCTCTCGAAGCACTCCTCAGTATGGAGAACATCAATGTCTGTGCAGTAACTGACACCTGGTTCAAGGCTCCTGAGAGCACCCCAGCACTACCAGGCTATACCTCGTATCATGCTTTTCGGCCCCAAAACTCGGGCCAAACCAAAAAGGGAGGGGGAGTGTCCATATTCATCAAGGACACCCACACCTCCAGGTTAGTGGCAACACATGAAGCATCAGAGACCATCCAAGTGCAACTAAACATAGGCAAAACTGCTATACAACTGGTAACATGTTACAGACCACCCTCCCAATCTCAGGAACCCCATTCAGCCTTCCTGAAGACATTGGAGGATATGAATGTCTCACCAAACACCATCATATTGGGAGACTTCAACTACCCTAACATAGACTGGGTGCATTATTCTAACCCTAACACCCTAGCCCAAAGGTTCATGGAATTCATAAATTAAAATGCAATGAAACAGCTAGTCACCTCTCCCACAAGGGGAGATAATATACTAGACCTGATCATCACAAACATGGGGACAAAGTGCTCCACACCGGAAGTATACCCCTCACTAGTGAGATCTGACCACAAACTAATCACCCTGGATATACATATCCCACCTCCTCCCCCAACACAAAAGACTACAGTGAAAAACTTCTCAAAAGCCGACTTTACACTTCTTAAGACTTTAAGACTGAGATGGTATCCTTTAAGCCCACTGGGCCAGTGGAAACCAAATCCCACAATGCTGAATCCTTCACAAATGCTTTCTATGGACATCTCCAAGAATGCATGGATCATGCAATCCCAAATAAAACCAAGACCCTCTCCACCAAGGGCAGGCATCCTGTCTGGTGGACCCCAGCCATAAACAAATTGTATAACAAAAGAAGGAAGCTACTGCACGACAGAACAAAATCCCATAAAGAGAAGGCATCTCTGATCAGCACTAGTAGAAAGCTACGTTCTCTCATAAAAACATCCAAGGTCAACTTGGAGAGAAAAATCGCTATGGACACTAAAGATAACCACAAGGCCTTCTTTTGCTATGTTAGAAACCTGGGTGGAAAGCCTCAGATATGCTCAGAGATAGTTCACAATGACAAAAAATACACTGAACCCACAGATATTGCCAACATTCTGGCAGACAGGTTCAGTGCAAATTTCTCCCCTCCCTCACCCCCAAAAGAAGAAATACTTATCCCAGCTGCATGTAACCTCCCTGTCAGCTCAGATGCCCAGGTGAGAACCGCCCTCAGCAAAGCTTAAAACACAGCATCAATGGGACCTGACGGTATCCCGGGTTGCGTGCTACGTGAACTCCAAGAGGAGCTAAACCCGCACATAAAAATGCTGTTTAACCTTAGCCTTACTACAGGATATGTACCTGAACACTGGCATACAGCAACAGTGGTCCCATTCCACAAAGGAGGCACCTCTACAGACCCTGGTAACTACCGCCCCATAAGCTTAACCAGCCTGGTCTGCAAAGCTATGGAAAGAATCATTATGGAACTCATAAACAGAGACATTGGGGACCTACAGACACTTGATCCCACCCAGTTCGGCTTTGTAAAGGGCAGATTCTGCCTTTTGAACCTGGTTGAATTTTTCAAAACAGTCACTAGAGCCATTGACGAGGGCAAAGCAGTCCATACAGCCTACCTGGACTTGGCTAAAGCCTTCGACACAATACCCCACTCAGGCATCATAGACAAGCTCAACAGCTTAAATGTAAATCCATATGTCACAAGATGGGTTGCAAACTGGCTAAAGGATAGAACCCATAAAGTCAAAATCACTGGAGCCATGTCAGACTCAAAGCCAGTCACAAGTGGTGTCCCACAGGGCTCTGTCCTGGGACCCCTCTTGTTCGGCATTTATTTCTCAGATGTGAAAGCAAACATGGGAGGGTTGTGGCTGACAAAGTTCGCAGATGACTGCAAACTAGCCGCCATAGTCAATACACCAGCTGACACATACATCCTACAGAAAGGCCTCACTGAAATGGACAACTGGTGCCGGAGTCATGGCCTTAAACTAAATGCCAAAAAATGTATAGTCATCCCCTTTGGGAAAAACAAAGTACCCACAAATTATCACATAGACAGTAACCCACTGAGTATGGAAAAAGTAATCAGAGACCTGGGGACCCAAGTCGATAGTGACCTCTCACTTGACACCCACGTTGCCAAAGTGGTTAGAAAGACTTTCTACCTTGCCCACCTTATCATGAAGGGATTCACATCCAGATCAAAGGAGGTCATTGTACCCCTATACTCCTCCCTTATCAGGCCCATGATTGAGTACAGTGCCCCATTTGGTATGTACCTCATCCGGCACTTGCAACAGCTGGAGAGACCCCAAAAGTACCTCACCAAGAGGATCAAGGGTCTCCAACATATGCCATATGCTGCCAGACTAAAGAAACTCCAGCTCTATTCAGTAGCATACCGCCTACTCAGAGGTGATCTGTGCCTGACGTACAAGGCCATGTCCAATCAGGAATTGATGGACATGCTCCACCTCAAAAAATCCAAATCCATCAGAACCACGAGAGCTAAAGATTTAAACCTCAGCACAAATATGAATAGGACATGCTGGAGGGACAGATTCATAACTCAGAGGCGTCCCATACTCTGGAACAGAATCCCAGTTCATGTTAGGCAGAGCCCCTCACTGACTCTCTTCAAGAGAAATCTTGACGAGTGGATGGGAGATCGTAGGTTTACCCCGGGGGTCATCTCTGTGTCACTACTAGACAGAGGCACAGTAAACTAATTCTATTATGTAAGGGGGTCTTCACTGTGTCACTACTAGACAGAAGCACAGTATTCTAAATCTATTCTGTACACTTTTGTACCATTACATGGGGTGGCGAAATCCACATCACTATGGCTAGGCTTATAAATGCCCCAGGGCAGATAGCCTAGTACTAAACTATGAAACTATGAAACTATATACTGAGCATGCTGTACAGAATGAAGAATTTCTCATCCATGGGATCTGATAATATACCTGACTGTCAAATTAGTAGCACTGAGTAAGCACTGGTGGACCTACATCTCGGCCTCTTCAACCTGCGCCTAGCAACATGCTTTGTCTCACTGGCAGAATCTTCACATAAAAAAACATATATGAGGAAAACTCATTTCCAAAATCAGGAAAACCAACTCCTTTAAGAAAAGTGTTCTCTTATATGGGTAAACAAAAAAACTAAGAGGTCTGTTTATATCCATTAAAGCCAGCTATGAGGTCAGGATAGCCTTGCAGGCTAAGGACAATCAGGAGGCCTTCTTCAGCTACATCCAGAACCTTAGAGGTAGCACACAAGAGTGCGCTGAACTGGTGATGAATGGTACCACCAACATTGATCAGGATGACATAACAAATCTACTGGCTGATAAATTCAGCTCAGACTTCACCCCCACTTCCCCAGGCTACACCAGGTGAAATCCCCTCTAACAGTTCCCCCAGCTGTCAATGAAGCCCAGAACACCACATCTGTGGGTGCAGGCAACATCCCTGGTTGCCTCCTGAACAATCTAAAACATGACCTATCATGACCACCTGAGGCAATCTTCAAATATAGCCTTTTTTTAAACAAGAAACATCTTAATTAAATTATCACTTGTGGCACAGGCAGTTATACATTTATATAATTGAAAACAAACCATACTGACAAAATCCTAGCTGCAAGCATTTCATATTACAAACCACACTGAAACAACCACAGTTGTAAACATGATACATCACTTGCAGTCTATGCAATAATTGTCAGCCAAAAATTACATAGCTTATTCAAGCCCTGCCTTCCTTTAAACACCATTCCTTGCCTGCTTGCACCATCCCCACAGTTTCCATTTTTTTCCTATGTAATTTGCTCCTACCCTTTTCTAAAGACCCCAGTTCCAGTTGTTTTATATCTGTTCCTATATTCACCACCTCTAGCACAAGTGGTTTAGACATTGATTTCCATTTTCTAGGAATTGCTTTCTTGGCAGCCACCACAATTAGACTCAGCAAGGCCTTACCTTGTCTAGGCAAATGGAGTCTTCAGGGAATCTTCAAAGTCCGCCAACTCACCACACTTCCAGAAAATATGCTCCCAATTACCCCCCTTCCCCATCATACCTCCAACATTTGTTGTCTACCCAAGGAAAAACACTCTGGCATCTACTCAGGGTACTAAAATATCTATGTAAACATTTCCAAGCAAAAATCCTAAATCTTGTAGATTTTGTTGCGTATTTGGGAGACATACATATATACTCCATTCTTTTTCCATAAATTGCTCATCCAATCTCTCCTCCCAATCCCGTCTAACCTCCTCTGATTGACTCCCATAGTTATCATGCAATATTTTTTATGTTCTAATTATTCCCTCTTTAACGGCAGCCTCTATGCTAGATTCTACCAAAAACTCGACCAGTGCTGGTCTCTTGCCCAGGACCCCCCATTTCTTTCTCTTTGCCTATCCTCTGATATCAGTCCTTGACAGAGACTCCAACCTGTAGTCCAAACAAACTCCCTGTGTCTTCCCATTCCATCACCTTTTCTTCTCTAGTCATTCGCTCCCAATACCTTGGCTCCTCTGCCAGTTTTCCTCAATAAATTCCAGAGCCCTCTTTTCTATTGTCTGTTTACCTAATTGTAGTCATCCCTGTCAGCAAAATCTCCCCTCTCCATTCCCGTGCCGGCTCAGCTCCCAGAACACTTTCTGCTGCTTCATGAATACAGCACCCTGTATGATTATTATTATTCTCCTTACAGGTCTGCATCCAAAATCCCAACCACTCCTTGTTTCATGAGCTCCCCCCCCCCCTTTTCATTATCTCTTTCCACTTTGAATTATAGTTTTCTGCTTGTGCTGTATATAGGAACCTTAACTGTGTTGCTATGAAATACCCCTTCAAATTGACTAATCCCAGTCCTCCCTGTTCTATTGGAAGAATCAGCTTAGTCCATTTGACTCTTGCCATCTTCCCCTTCCAGATAAAATCCTTTAACTCCTTAATAATTGCTATCCACAACTTCTATAGTTGATAAAAAATATGCCTGACCTGTGTTTAACAGTCAAGGGAATAAACACATTTTAACTGCTTGTTTCTTACTATCCATATCTGTATAACAGAGATTCCATTTTTCTCAGTTTTTCTATTATCTTTTTTTTAGTCTCTTCCCACATATCCTTAGCTGCCACACCGGAATAATTTTTAATCCAAGTCCTAAATACTTCATTTTATAATATCCCCAAAAATATGGATATTGCTGAAGCAATTTTTTAGTGTGTACATAATTTACCACTATTACCCTTGTTTTAGCTTCAGTAATTTTTTGAAACTGTCTCAAAATGTTCCAGAACACTGAAATGTCATTTTCTGGCCCCGTCAGGTACAAAACAATATCACCTGCAAAAACAGCCAGCCCCTCCTGACTACTATGCCAACTATATCCTTGAACCTATGAGTCTCCCATCTTCTTTGCCAGTGGTTCTAAATATAATGCAGATAACGAAGGGGAAATAGGGCACCCCCACCCTGTTCCTCTGCTCAGGCATAAATCATCAGAGAGGACCCTGCCCACTTCAAGTTTTTGCCTTTGATCCCTCATAAATCCTTCTAACCAACCTTATAAATTTATTAGAGAATGCAAATGCTTCCATTGCCTTGCTCATAAAGTCCCAGCTTACTCTATCAAATGCTTTCAGTGCATCAAGACCCAGCAACAACAGTGATTTTTTTTCTTACATTCAGCTTTCTTCTGGATCATCAGTGTTCTGTTAATGTTGTGAAATGTTTGCCTCCTCTCCACAAAACCACATTGATCCATATCAATTTTGGCATCACTTTTGGCATTCTTTTAGCAATTATAGACATAAACACTTTATAAACATGGTTTAATATTGATATGGGCCTGTATGAAGCTGGGTCTGATGGATCTTTACCCTCTTTAGGTATTACAGTTACCACTGCATTCTTCCAGGATGTTGGCACTTCTCCTCCTCTTAAAATCCTGTTAAACAAAACCTTCCAGATCTTTATCAGTTTTCCCCTCCTAGCTTCCAACTCCCACAGGAATACCATCTATTCCTGGGGGCTTTCTTGTAGGTTGATTATATATCACAATTTCTCTCTCATCTTTCCTATCCTGTTAGTAATTCAGCCCCATCCACTGTAACCTTGCCATATTTAATACTTCCAAAAACTTTTCCATTTGTACATTTTCTTGATTTCTGGATTCATCTGTTTTATACAGATTGTCATAGAGTTTCTGAAATATTTCTAACACTTCTGCAGGATCTTTGGTTATCTTCCTTGTTATAGGCTCCCTAAGCTTGGCGACAGCCCTTTCCACTTTCTGTTGTCTGAGTCATTGTACTAAAAGTTTCTGTGCTCTAAAGTTATTATCAAAAAACAGTTGCTTAACAACAGTCTTTCTAAACTCATGCATGTTATAGAGATAATTATTTTCTGTTTAGCATTCTGCAGTTGCTCCTGTTCGTGTTTTGTGAGATCACCCTCTTCTGCAATATTTTATATTTGTCAGTCCCTCAAAATAATTATTGTTCTCACTTTATTTTATTTCCACCCTATTTTTAAACTCCAGTTTAATTTTATCCCCCTCCCTAGCTATATTTTCAGAAGAAATTTCTGTTTTCTGTAATAGCTCCCAAATAATTTCCACTGCCTATTACTTAAATTCCTCTCTTTTCAACAGGTAGGTGGGCAAGCACTGGTGTCTTATTTTTATTTCATTACTCTGAGTTTTTATTTTAGTTATTATTAGTGCATGATCTGAAATAGGCATTGGGTGTGTATCAAGGCTTTCAATTAAATGCAGATGTTCCTGTGAAATATAAATTCTGTCTAGCCTACCCCAGTTTTTGTATCTTAGGGAATAATATGTAAATTCACTCTAAACTCCTAGTACTGAATTTTCATCTTCCATGCCAAATATTTTCATAAATTTCTTCCAAAGTCAACCCTACTTTGTTATACTTTCCCTTCTGGGCCACCCAGACACACCTTCACTGCTGCAAATCAAATTCCAGTCCCCGCCTATAAGCAATGTTCCTTGCTGAAAGCTGATTATTTCTCCCAGAATTTTCTTAAGCCCCATTATATCTGTTTCAGTGTGTTAGGTTTTTATTTAGGATTTGTTGTTTGTACTATATGTTCTTAAATAATATGTATTGTTTTTACCCCCAAAAATGTAGTGTTATGTATAGGGTTGCCAGCTTTCTTTGTGGCTAAAACCGGACTAAGGTCATGCCCCTTGCATCACCCATAACTCCACCCATTCCCACCCCTTCTCCCATCCATGCTCTGCCCATTTTGTGACATCACCGTGACATCAGGTGATGGGAACGCCCTCTTTTTCTGTTGCTTTCAGCCGATTTACTATGCTTTTCTGTAAAAAAGCATAGTAAATCAGCCAATTTAACAAACACTGACTGTTTCCTTTTGTGAAACAGAATACTGGAGTTTGTACAGTGTTTTCCTGACTACCAGAGAATTGATTTGATTTGTGGATAGTCCAGAAAAAAAAAAAAAAATGGATAGGTGGCAACAGGGATGATTTCCAATTTCCCACCTATTGGTCAAAGTTATACTTAAATAGGGCTAAGGATGGACTCTGCTTCACATGGATGGGAAGCTTGTTCCAGTGCATGGGGACCCTCTGAGACACATTTGTGTCTCATCAACATGGCCTATTTATGTCACAAGCAAAATTTAAATCCTTGGATCTAATGGTTCTGATACTGTTCATTTTGTGGATGTCCAAAAGGTCCATCAGTGCTGAATCCAAGGATTTTTTGTATGCCAGACATAGATCATCTCTCAGTAACCTGTAGCCATTTCAGCACATTACAACATGGATCCTCTTTTATTCTCTCATCCCTTGCTAAAGCAGTACCTCAGAGGGGCAAAAAACATACGACCACCACGGAGAGCACCAACACCAACTTGGGACCTCAATTTTGTTTTGGAAAAACTGACCCTACCACCTTTTGAACCAGCCAATACGGCCGATCTAAAATTTTTATCATGGAAAACAGCTCTGCTCCTGGCAGTAACTTCAGCACGAAGAGTCTCAGAGCTACAGGCATTAATGGCAGTGGAACCTTTTATAATTTTTTTATCAGGACAGGGTTTCTCTAAGGACAAACCCTACCTTTATGCTGAAGGTGGTATCTAGTGTGGCTCTTAACCAAACCATCCATTTGCCAACTTTTTATGCAAACTCCCAGAATAAAGGGGAGAGACTTCTGCACTCTTTGGACATACACAGACAGCTATGCTTCTACTTGTACAGAACAAAAGCTTTCAGGAAAACTGAGCAACTGTTTGTAGCATATGCTTCAGGATCACAGGGCAAGGCTATATCAAAACAGACTATCTCCAAATGGATAGGACACTGTATTCATTACTGCTACACACAGCATGGAAAGTCAGCCCCTAATAACATTAGGCCACATTCTTCCAGAGCTACAGCCACTTCAACAGCCTTTCTCAGAGGAGTACCAACCAAGGAAATTTTGGAGGCTGCAACTTGGAGTTCAGTGCACACCTTTACCAAGCATTACCACTTACCTCTTTACTCTAAATCCAGAGCAGGGTTTGCCACTGCAGTTCTGCAGGGCCTCATAGCCAATCCTAACTCTTTATAAACCAGCCACTCATCCTTAGCTTTGGGATTCTACCCAAGTGTAATGACTGCAGCAGTGTAACACGATGAACATAGTACAGTTTTGTACCTACCATAAATGTAGATGTTCGAGTGTTCACACAGCTGCAGTCCAGGTTACCCTCCCTCCATCCCCTCTGTCCTAGCTGGACTTATCTATACCTTTCTATCCTATACAACCTTTGGGGTGTATTTGCTTGTAACTGAAGGTATTGTGTTCATTTTATATATATATGTTTTATTAGCAATATGTATTGCCTACCTACTTGGGGGCACCTGACATCTGGGGCAAGAAAAACTGAAGAAAATGGCGTCAGATGCATCTTATATACCCCTGGTGCACTGACGTCAGGGAAGAAGTGACAGCAACCGACACCAGACCAAGACTTTGGAACTCAGGCCGACTGTGGAACCGCCTGATGGCAGGATAACCCAAGTGTAATGACTGCAGCAGTGTGAACACTCGAACATCTACATTTAAGGTAGGTACAAAACTGTACTATCTCCTATTGTGACCCCTAACAGGAGCAGCTGAAAGAAGAAGCATGGGTGTGTGTATGTGTTTATATGTGGGTGTATGTGATGTGTGTGTCTGTTTGTGTTGGGTGGTATATATACATATATGTGTGTCTGTGTGTGTGCATGTGTGTGTGTGTGTGTGTGTGTGTGTGTGTGTGTGTGTGTGTGTGTGTGTGTGTGTGTGTATGTGTGTGTGTGTGTGTGTGTGTGTGTGTGTGTGTCTGTGTTTGTGTGTGTGTTTGTGTGTGTGTGTATATATATATATATATATATATATATATATATATATATATATATGTATATATATATATATATATATATATATATATATATATATATATATATATATATATATATATATGTACACACACATATACACAGAGGCAGCGACACAGAGAGAGAGAGATGTACAGACAAACACACATGTGCACACCAAGAACTCAACCACTGTCCAAAAACTTCTAAAAAAGTTTTCTGATTTTTATCGACACAAAACAAATAATAAAGAAGCATTTTTCTAAAGGGAAGACCCCCTCTGTCTCCCACACACTCTTACATAAATATAATTGCATGGGGACGTTAACATGGAGAAGGGGCAAAGGTGCTAATAATGATTTTGTATTCCCATGTTCTATCAGTGCCATTTTGTTACACATTACAATGACTTCAAGCTGAACTGCCCTTAATCATACAAACATACATATAAACCTCTCCACTGCATCACATAAAAACCTCAAAAAACACCTATCTTAAAAGATAAACAAATAAGTCTTTAACTGCCTGTAAATCAGTTTAATCAACAGGTATTAAATAGTTTGATTTGATGTTAATGGTGCAATAATACTATCATTGACAAAACTGTTGTCCATGACCTACGTGTTCCAGATATAGAACTGTGTGCGTGTGTGTGTGTGTGTGTGTGTGTGTGTGTGTGTGGTTCAGTAACAACCTCACTGCTGGAATATTCTGTCTTTGTTATTTCTGTGCCATCCAGTACACCTACTGTTTACACTGGAGTTCCACAGACCTTAGTAGTGGGGTCCAGTCCTGTGCATCATAAACTTCATATCTATCTCAGGACTTCAAGTCATACTTTTAAGAAGATGATTTGGACCTAATAATGCAAGAAAATGCACAAAAATCTAAATGGCCATTGACAAAACCAGGTTCACTGACAGGAAATTTCCCCTTTTTTTCCTGCACTTGCTTACGCTGTTTCACATAACATGTAGGTGTTTCAAATTACTGTTTTATATAACTATTAAAGGAAACTCAGGAAACATTTTTTTGTCCTAAAATCTCAGGACATTTGTAATTTTTAAAGTTTTTTATGTAGGGCACATCTGCCCAAAGAGGGACAGGTGCTAACCCTATTTAAAAGGGGGCAGGAGGAATTCAATAATTTATGTAATGCTGCTGGGATTGCATAACATACACCAACATATGTGAAGCTTAATGTTTGCCAATTTTATCTTAATACAGCTGATTACTTTTATATAAATGCCTATAATGTCACAACTGATTATTCAATAAAGGCAAGCAGCATAGCAATAATCCTCTGATAAACACTGGTTTACGTGTCTTGTTTCGTTGTCTTTGGGTTACTCTTCTTGCTCTGGAGGTATCTATAATCTCTTTGCCTAAATTAACTACTGAAAAAGAAATGAAAAATGTATCTGTGGACTTACTGGGCTGTGAAGTACTGTCTGTACTTACTTTTGTTCCTTCTACCTCCAAATTGTTCTCTCTGCTCACTTCCAGAGCTCTCGTACGCTGGACAACGTCCTCTATCTGCCACACAGACTTAGCCCCCTCTTCGGAACTGCTAGCTTAAAATTTGGCGCAACTGAAAATTAGATTTAGTTCCATGCTGGTGTTGTAAGCATGCGCACGCGTAATTCCCCTTAAAGGAGAAGATGGCGCTTATACCACAATCAATGGTACCTGCTGCCTGCAGCTGTAAAAGTGGGAGGGTGGGCAGGGCGCTTGCTCACGGTGGCACAAAACCCAGACTTCATGTGTCCGGTTTTGAATGATATTTGTAACCACACAATTTCTCAGAAAACTGGACAGTCTGGTCAAAAAACAGACAGCTGGCAACCCTAGTTATGTATTTTTTTTACTTTGCCCATGGTTCTTCTTTGGATCTTGAGGTTATAGAAGAAGACGTAGAAGAGATACCTATGCATGGTCCAAGGAGAAGTAATAGGATTAGAGCAAACAATCAGAACAACTTTGTTAGTACTAACTATAAGCCCAATCAGAAAGTTTTTTTAGGGGGCAGGAACAACCATCAACACCAGAACAAAAGCAAAAACTGGAACAACAACCGTCGTTAGATGACCAGTGTGGTGATTTTGATTCAGAAACCAACTTTCCTATCGTCCTAACACAAAGGGGGATTTTCAAATTTATAATTTCACTAATGTTTCTTTAGATGTTGATTTAATTGACCTTTTGGCTAATGGATACACTTTTGTACCTAATCAAAAATTCAACTCCGCAAATTAAATTTGAATGTTTTATTCAATAATGAACTTCCTATAGACAAGACAGCACTTAAGCTTTCTAGTACTTTCAACCCCCCGTTACATCCTAATTTACACATTTTTGAAAATATCTGTGAAGTTGACATTAGACATTTATCTATTTTAGACAATCAGAGGTCCACACAGAAGAAGTGTAATATTTCTAGTGACCAATTCAAGGCTTTGAACTATTTATGTAAGATGCCGGTTAGAGTCATCAAACCGGATAAAGGGGGTGGTTTAGTCATTCTGGATAATTTGGATTATAACAACAGAATGTTGGCTGTCTTGAATTCCCCTGCTTATTCAGTATCTTCATTGAATGAAATGACAGGGTCTCATAACAGGATCAAGGGGTACTTTAGAGATTTATTTTTGTCTGGTAAAATCGATGTCGATACTTATAATTTTATCGATATTATTTCCCCGAAGGTTCCAGTCATGTTGGAATTCCCAAGATCCACAAGGACTTGTTAAATCCACCTATGCGAGCCCTTGTGGATGGCAGGTCATCAATCACTCGCCCATGTGCTCGGTTAATAGATAGTATTATCTCTAAGTATCTTAAATTGATACCAGAGATTTGTAAGGACTCATGGTCCTTTTTGGGGTCCATCAATGAGATTGAATTTGATGGCTCTTTTAATTTCCTTACTATCGACGTCATCGACCTCTACACTTCTCTTCCTCATCAAGAAGCTGTTGAGTGGGTTGAGTTAATGTTGAGGGATTTAAAAGCGTCAAATAATGACATCGCCATTGTAACAGAGTTATTAGATATAGTTCTTTCATCCAATTTTTTCATCTTTGATAAACAATATTATCTTCAAAAGCAAGGGATAGCTATGGGCTCACCTGTGGTGGTAGTGTTGCGAATTTGTTCGTGGCTTATTGGGAGAAAACTTTTTTATTTAACAACTTAGCATTTAAAGGACCAATGAGGTTTTATACCCAGTTCTTAGATGATGTTTTCATCCTATTCCAAGGTGGAGCTGATTTAGCATATGATCTGGTCACATATATGAACAGCACCACCGAGGTTTTGAAATTTACATATCATTTTTCCACCTGTGAGATGGATTACTTGGACGTGAAGTTGGTTAAGGATTTGGAAAATGTCATCAATTTTTAGAAAACTCACTTGTAATTCCTTTCTTCACTTCTCAAGCAATCACCCATGGAAGCAAAAACGCTCCATAGTAAAAGGACAACTCGTAAGAGCTGTCCGTATGTGTAGTACTGCCTTGGCTTTTGACCAAGAATGTTTGTTTTTGAAGGGGTTATTTATTAACCGTGGGTATCCTGAAAATTTGATTGATGAGTTGATTGAAGAAGTGAACTTTAAGAGATTAAATGGGTTTTATAAACCATTGCTTGGTCAAAGGGAACAGTCATGTGCAATTGATGATGTTGACGCTTTGGGTGACCCTGTGGTAGGCTCTTCCCTTTCACCTGTTCCAGCAATTGGTAGTACAGTGGAACGTAATTTTTCGGTGAGTTTCATTACAACATTCAATAACAACTCGGAGAATATTGTTTCTATTATTCAAAAAAAATGGCACTTTATTAAAAGTAACCCTTTATTGCTGGATAAACTAGGTATGGCCCCCTCAATTGTATATAAAAGGGGGAACAACCTTAAAGAACTTCTTCAAAGGAAATTAGACTGTAATTCCTTTGTTAGACAAAAAGGCACATTCATATGTGGCACATGTAACTGGTGCAAAATGTTAAAAACAGGTAATGCATTTTCTGTTAGGAATAGGAAATATATAAATCACAAGATAAATTGTAATACGAAATCTATTGTTTATGTGGCCCTCTGTGACTGTTGTGCAGCATTCTACATTGGGAAAACGGACCGTAAGTTCCGTGAGCGTATTTACCAACATGTATATGCTATTAAAAACAAAAAATGTGAGAATGCTTTAGCAAAGCACATAAACAGTCACTCAGGACACAGTTTTCACTTCATGGCTATTGATCATGTACCTCCAAGTATTAGTGGTGGACCGTACTTATTGATCCTGGAAACCCGTGAACTTGAATGGCAAATCAAATTGGATGCCTTCACAGTTCCGGGTTTAAATGAAAATTGCAATATCTCTTCTGTGTTAAAATACAAAAGTTACCAACCAGGAACCAAACCCAGACACGACCAATATAAAAATCCAAGGAGTCTGGAGCTCAACCACCACAGTACTTTATTGCACAAGCATCACCAACTGAAAATACATCACAATGAAACACCGGTTCTCCACAACTGACCTAGGTTTCGTCCACTGACTTCTTCAGAGTGTGTTGAACCAGTTTTTAACCACCATCAATAATGACTCACTAATTACAACAATTATCACTTCAAATAAATTGACAATTAATCCATTGTTAAAAAATTCTTTGTTAAAAAATACTTTGTTAAAAACACTTTGTTAAAAACACATAACTATCACAAAAAACTACCCCACTAAAATAATAACTAATATTTGTTGTATATATAACCAAATATTACTTGTTTTATATAACTATTTACATAACATATCATATTGCTAATAAATTCATTTTTAAAAATATATTATTAAAATGTAAAGTGTGTGCATACTATTGTCGATGCTAGTAATATGCATATTAAAAATTTTATTTGATTTGATTATATCCCATATATTGTGTTAATTAATTTTGTGTTGTATTTTGTATTTATGTTTGTTAATAGTTTAACCCAGAATATGCCTTAATTTCAAAAATGGCTTTATTGACACAAACTCATTCAACCCTGGATGTGAGTGTGCATTTAGTTTAAATTGCCATTTAATTTCACAAACATCTAAATGAAATTCAGTAACTCTACCTTGTGGGTCTTTTTCTAGTTGTTGTATAATACAAAACTTAAAATGATGATCGTTATATGTTAAAATATGCCTTGCCAAGGCATTTGAAGGTTTTTTATGTTGGATATCCAATATGTGTTCCTTTATTCTTTCTCTAAAACACCTACATGTCTTTCCAACATAAAAGGCGGTACATGATTGACATACGGCAATATATACCACATTAACAGATTAACAATCAAAGTGTCCCATAATATTAATAGGTATATTGTTAATAACCAATTTCTTGCCAGTCGGCATAATATGCCTACACGTCAAACACCTTCCACATTTAAAGTTACCTTTAGTCTTATTACTAGTGGTACCATTGTTTAATATACATGTTTCAAACATCTTTTTCAATGTTATACCTCTATGAAAAACAAATTTAATTTGACGAACAGCAAAATCTTGAAATTAGTAAACACAAACCACCACTCTTCTCCACCAAAAACACTGTACGATGCCAAAACACCTCCGCTGGCTTTACAATAAAGGGCTGCCCTCCTACAAATACCAAACCTTAAAGGTGCGAAATGATGTAGCACAAGATGTTGTTATATATCCAAAAGACCACTCGTAGTTAAACCAGGACAAAATATTTAATAACACGAATCCACAAACATGAACAGAACTGGGATTGAGCGCGCTTTCGTCTAAGTCATATAAAACTTCATCAGAATCCATTGTTTAACGAAGTCAAGTATCTTAAATATACTACTAGTTGATTAGTATATTGAATAATGACTACATTATTACAAACCAATGAATTTCACTTGCATTCTCCCAATTAACTCTTGTAACAAAGACTCACTTTACATTTTAATACACGGTTTGTTAAACTATATAATGAAACATATTTAATATAAACCAATATTTATATCTAAATGTATACGTATGTATAAATAATTGTAAAACAAGTCCTTTAATAAAAAAATTAAAATAAAACCATTATTCAAAAAGAAACAAATTCATCTTTCTAAAATATATGTATTAAACCATTTTAATAAAGTGCTTCATGATATTTATGGAAAATTGATGTTGATTTTTTACACAATTATGTATCAAAAAATCTAAAAATCATTTCTGAACTATATGTGTGTACTAAAACCCATTTATACAATATTCAATATTCCAAATTTATATAAAATACAAAAATAGAAATGTTTCTTCTAGGTTACCAAAGACCTAAAAGTATGAAAACTTATATCCGGTGTACCAAAGTGCATTATGTAAACATACCTTATATCATACATAAATTGTCTAAAATTATATAAATATACATAAATAAATAATTAAAAATCAATAATTAACCCCTAATTAAAATATTTTGTAAAAAATATATATGTATATATGCATAAGTACATGTGTAGTGTATATACACATATATTAATTCCTTTTGGGGTTATTTGCTAAAAGTTTCAAAGCAGGTTTAATGGAAAGGTGGTCATTCATCCCATTGGAACCACAGGCGTCCAACCTAAGCTACCACATAAGTTCTCTGTATTCCAATAGGGATTCCCAATCACCTCCCCTGTCCCCTCTCTTAACCTCCTTGAGGACCCAAAATTTAATATTAGCTTCCACACATGTAGTGGTATGCCTAAACAGTGCGTTGTTCTCATTTCTCTTGTTTATGTCCCTTACATGCTCATATATACATTGTTTGAGTTTACGTTCAGTTTTTCCAACATAGTATTTCCCACAGAACAAACAAAGTGCTAAATAAACTACACCCTGAGTGTGACATGTATAGTATCCATTATTTTTCAATTTTAAATCTATATTCCTCAACCACAAAATCTTTTCACCTATAACAAAGGGACACTGTGCACATCGCCCACATTTATGTGTCCCCACTTTAGGTTGTGTCCCATTTGGTAATCCAGATTTTTTCTTTTCAAATAATCTTTTAAAGTTGTGTTTTTTCCTATACCCAAACCTCAATGGTTGTTGAAAAATGGAACAGTCAATACACATCCTAGAGAAAATTCTCCAAACCTCATTAATCCCCCTCTGTATCCAACTTACCCCCTTATAATATGTGAGCATCAACCGGGGTAGGTCATTGTTGTCAACATTGTTATTATTGTTAACTCTTGTAAAAACACTTTTTTCCTTACATATATTTTCATTGTTATATATTAACAGTGGGGGATATTGAGTGTTCCATTTTTTTGTAACGTCTCTCTTAACACTTCTAATTAACCTCAATGGGTATCCTCTTTCCCTAAATAAACCTTGAATAAATTCCATTTCTTCTAAATAATCATCATTTTCACTAGTCAT
The DNA here is from genome assembly GCF_019279795.1 of Protopterus annectens. NCBI lineage: Eukaryota > Metazoa > Chordata > Ceratodontiformes > Protopteridae > Protopterus > Protopterus annectens. Next base: position 947,291,435 of record NC_056729.1, read on the forward strand.
TCATGAGACCCTAATCATCTGGCCCTTTATAATATTTCTCCTTAAATATAATGGATGGTCGCTCTCGAAATGTACATATGAGTTTGAAAAACATTCTTTTCTAAAAATTTTTGATTCATATTTGTTGTCTGTCCTGTTTTTTATGATTGTTACGTCAAGATAATTGACTTGTTCAGTACTGTGTTGGAAAGTAAATTCTAGGAAGGTAGTTGTTGTGTGCAAATATTCGATAAATTCAACAATCTGTTCCTCAGTGCCTTTCCACATAATAAAAATGTCATCCAAAAATCGAAAATATGTAACAACATATTCCCAAAAGTTGGACTTAAAGACATAATGCAATTCCCAAAAAAGCATTATAATATTTGCATAGATGGGGGCACATGAAGACCCCATTGCTACTCCACCTATCTGATGGTAAATGTCACCCTGAAAGTATAGGAAATTATTTTTCAATACTAATTCCATGTTTTCGAGAATCAATCTAAACTCTACTGCATTGAGAAAATTGAACTCAACTAACATATGTTCAAACCAATTTAAGCCTATATCATGTGTTTTCACGGAAAATAAATCTCTAACATCAATTGTTAAAAAAATATAATTCCCGTTGTATGAAACTGCATTAAATTTAGTTAAAAAATCCCAGGAATCAATAAGTATATGCTGATACTCCTTGTGAAAAGTTTTTAACTTCGTATCCACATAAATGGCTAAAGTCTGTGTTTTTGAACACTGAGAGGTCACAATAGGTCTAAGTGGAGGGTTGTGGACGTCCTTGTGAATTTTTGGGATGCCAAATATCTCTGGGACTATTGGTTTAGTTACCTTGAAAAAGTTGTACAGATCAACATCTATAAGACCCTGTAAAAGATTATCTTCCAACCATAGGTCTATTTTCTTGTAACAAATGTTCATTTCATTCCTAGACGCAATCTGATATCTATCCCCCTTGCTTAGGATGTCAAGCATCCTTCTCGTATAGTCCCAGTGATCCATCAGGACCACCCCTCCTCCTTTATCGGGTTTCATAATTCTTATTTTGTCATTACACTGTAACATTTTCATGGTCATAATTTCTTCCCCTGTTAGATTACTATATTCTTGAATTCCATCGTCCTTTTTAAAACCTTCCCTAATCATATTCAATACGTAACTCTCAAAATTAAGTACATCACGTTGTAAGGGGGGATTGAACACACTTCTTCTTTTTAGCACGTTGGTCACCATTTGTTCTTCACCCTTAAACATAGTTTTCAAATGTAGTTTTCTTGTAAATAATTTTACATCAAGTAAAATTTCATCTATTTTGGGTTTTTTGATGGGTATAAACGAAAACCCTTTTATAAAAAGATTAAAAAAATCCTTGGTAACCTCTAAATCAGTAAAATTATATATGTAAAAGTTATTTTCCACACATATTTCACACCTAATAGAATTATCTATACACATATCTCTAGGCCACTCACCATCAAGTTCCTTATCCCCACCTTGTGCATAGTTTACTTTATATGTACAAGTGTTAACATTGTCCAAAGGGGTTCCATTCCTATTGTCCAAACCCTGAATTATCTGTATTTGTTTCCTCCCCTTGTTTCCTCGGGAACTGATTCCCTGTTGCTTCTGCATAGGAGAAGGGTCGGTTCTGTTTCTTTAATCTTTCTGACCTCCGGGGACCCTCTCCCCCTTCCCCCAAAGGGTCCAACTGTTCAAATTCCTCATTAACTCCAAAAGAACTACGTTCATTATTAAAGTTAGGATAACCTGGACCACTTTCCTGAAACTGTGTCCTGTATTTGTTGTGAAATTCAGGGTCGGTTCTTCTACTAGAACCTTCCCCACCAAAAGACAAGTTGTCATTGTATGACCTCTTTCTGAAATATTTACTCGAATCCACATAAGCCCTACCTACTTTGTAATCTTGTAAATCACGTTCAATTTTCCCCAACTTTCTTTTATAATTCTTAAACACACTTGAATCTACTTCATGAAGCACTTTGTAATACATGTCTTTATGTTCATGCACAGTAAAAAGTAAGTCTTTACTAATATCCTGTTGTAATTTGTCTATTCTTTTTTTGGTTTCTTCTAAAATATCTATATTACTACATATCATTGCTTTCAAGATAGAAATTCCACAATCATTTAACAGGTCCGAAATGACTTTAAACAATTGTGCGTTCCCCCGTATGTTATTGGGGTACTTGCTAAGTCTCAGTCCCTTAGGTACAATGTTGTGCTCAACACATTGTGTCAAGTACCAATTCTCTAAACATAAATTCTTATATTTAAACAAATCACTTTCAAATAGCTTACATTTGTCCTTGTAACTGTAATAGTCATTGGATATTTCTTCCGTGTCCTGCATAGTCGTCGAAAAGGATTTGTCCAACCATTCTGAGAACGGCACATTTTTGTATGCATCCAGGGCATTGTTCCTCTTAAATGGAGCTGTTGTGTTTGGTAATATATCAAAGGACTGATTGCCAGAGCGTTCACCATTCCCGTTAACTAACCCTGAAGCACAACCGTCCTCAACGGTCGCAGAACGTGACGTCATCACCGGCCTACGCCTCCCTTCAGGGCTTCCTTGGCCACAGAGAATCGACTCACCGGAACCTGCCAAATTGATAGATTCAGTACCATTTTGTGAATAGTTCTGTATAAGTTTAAGCAATTGGCTTAAAAGTGTATTGTCTTGCTCCATGGGGGATCCCTCATATCGCTAGCGGTGTTACTAGTAAACACAAACCACCACTCTTCTCCACCAAAAACACTGTACGATGCCAAAACACCTCCGCTGGCTTTACAATAAAGGGCTGCCCTCCTACAAATACCAAACCTCAAAGGTGCGAAATGATGTAGCACAAGATGTTGTTATATATCCAAAAGACCACTCGTAGTTAAACCAGAACAAAATATTTAATAACACGAATCCACAAACATGAACAGAACTGGGATTGAGCGCGCTTTCATCTAAGTCATATAAAACTTCATCAGAATCCATTGTTTAACGAAGTCAAGTATCTTAAATACACTACTAGTTGATTAGTATATTGAATAATGACTACATTATTACAAACCAATGAATTTCACTTGCATTCTCCCAATTAACTCTTGTAACAAAGACTCACTTTACATTTTAATACACGGTTTGTTAAACTATATAATGAAACATATTTAATATAAACCAATATTTATATCTAAATGTATATGTATGTATAAATAATTGTAAAACAAGTCCTTTAATAAAAAAAATAAAATAAAACCATTATTCAAAAAGAAACAAATTCATCTTTCTAAAATATATGTATTAAAACCATTTTAATAAAGTGCTTCATGATATTTATGGAAAATTGATGTTGATTTTTTACACAATTATGTATCAAAAAATCTAAAAATCATTTCTGAACTATATGTGTGTACTAAAACCCATTTATACAATATTCAATATTCCAAATTTATATAAAATACAAAAATAGAAATGTTTCTTCTAGGTTACCAAAGACCTAAAAGTATGAAAACTTATATCCGGTGTACCAAAGTGCATTATGTAAACATACCTTATATCATACATAAATTGTCTAAAATTATATAAATATACATAAATAAATAATTAAAAATCAATAATTAACCCCTAATTAAAATATTTTGTAAAAAATATATATGTATATATGCATAAGTACATGTGTAGTGTATATACACATATATTAATTCCTTTTGGGGTTATTTGCTAAAAGTTTCAAAGCAGGTTTAATGGAAAGTTTAACTCTTGTAACAAAGACTCACTTTACATTTTAATACACGGTTTGTTAAACTATATAATGAAACATATTTAATATAAACCAATATTTATATCTAAATGTATATGTATGTATAAATAATTGTAAAACAAGTCCTTTAATAAAAAAATGAAAATAAAACCATTATTCAAAAAGAAACAAATTCATCTTTCTAAAATATATGTATTAAAACCATTTTAATAAAGTGCTTCATGATATTTATGGAAAATTGATGTTGATTTTTTACACAATTATGTATCAAAAAATCTAAAAATCATTTCTGAACTATATTTATAATAATTAAAAATCAATAATTAACCCCTAATTAAAATTTTAATTAGGGGTTAATTATTGATATTTAATTATTTTTATTATTAAATTTTGGGTCCTCGAGGAGGTTAAGAGAGGGGACAGGGGAGGTGATTGGGAATCCCTATTGGAATACAGAGAACTTATGTGGCAGCTTAGGTTGGACGCCTGTGGTTCCAATGGGATGAATGACCACCTTTCCATTAAACCTGCTTTGAAACTTTTAGCAAATAACCCCAAAAGGAATTAATATATGTGTATATACACTACACATGTACTTATGCATATATACATATATATTTTTTACAAAATATTTTAATTAGGGGTTAGTTATTGATTTTTAATTATTTATTTATGTATATTTATATAATTTTAGACAATTTATGTATGATATAAGGTATGTTTACATAATGCACTTTGGTACATCGGATATAAGTTTTCATACTTTTAGGTCTTTGGTAACCTAGAAGAAACATTTCTATTTTTGTATTTTATATAAATTTGGAATATTGAATATTGTATAAATGGGTTTTAGTACACACATATAGTTCAGAAATGATTTTTAGATTTTTTGATACATAATTGTGTAAAAAATCAACATCAATTTTCCATAAATATCATGAAGCACTTTATTAAAATGGTTTTAATACATATATTTTAGAAAGATGAATTTGTTTCTTTTTGAATAATGGTTTTATTTTAATTTTTTTTTAAAGGACTTGTTTTACAATTATTTATACATACATATACATTTAGATATAAATATTGGTTTATATTAAATATGTTTCATTATATAGTTTAACAAACTGTGTATTAAAATGTAAAGTGAGTCTTTGTTACAAGAGTTAATTGGGTGAATGCAAGTGAAATTCATTGGTTTGTAATAATGTAGTCATTATTCAATATACTAATCAACTAGTAGTGTATTTAAGATACTTGACTTCATTAAACAATGGATTCTGATGAAGTTTTATATGACTTAGACGAAAGCGCGCTCAATCCCAGTTCTGTTCATGTTTGTGGATTCGTGTTATTAAATATTTTGTCCTGGTTTAACTACGAGTGGTCTTTTGGATATATAACAACATCTTGTGCTACATCATTTCGCACCTTTGAGGTTTGGTATTTGTAGGAGGGCAGCCCTTTATTGTAAAGCCAGCTGAGGTGTTTTGGCATCGTACAAAATCTTGAAATTCCTTTAACCTACAAAAAGTTATTTAAGGTGAGATAGCGCTTTGTTAACACAGATTGAGCTTATGAATTTATTAACATTAGATGTTATGTGATCCTATCTCACCTACATTCTGTACTGATGGGCTCGGAGCCGATCCTCGGCTCCGACTCGGCACGCTATGCTATAGAGCGAAGCCTCTTATTGGCTGAGCTATTCTCTATCCCAGGATGCACCACCACTAATCCCCCAGATCTCGTTTGCCGCTTACAAGCTTGGACATGGTCTCGAACTTGGCTGGGCTAAGTGCTGTTTTTCTTAAAGTTTTTCTGTCAGGAAATTTTTTATTCTTTACCCAAAAGCTGTTTTAACAGCTATCGTTGTGTATCAGTGTGTTTTTGAATAATTTTTGTGGTAAATTTTGTGTGATTGAACAGGGAAAGGTTTCCGTTTAAGTTAGAAGGGCCTTCCCCTATTCTTTAGTGAGTCTTCTTATTTTTTTAGAGTGGTCAAGTACCCTTTTAAGTTAGAGGGTTCTGGCCCTCCTTTTTGGCGTTTTTTGTGGTTGTACTTGTTAATTTTTTGTGGTCTTTCGTTTAAAAAAAAAAAAATAAAGGTTTATTGTTGTTAAATCTTTACTAAGTGACATGCATTGTGTTTTTCTACTAATATAGTGAGTAGTTTACAGGCATTATGTCCAAAGAGCATAGACCCTCAGGATTTAAAAAGTGCACGAGATGTAACTATAAAATGTCCATCACCGATGATCACTCCTTATGCGTGTACTGTTTAGGCGCCAAACACCTACAGGAGTCTTGCAGCGTGTGTCACGCTTTTTCCTCTAGGGTCCTCCAAGAGAGGAAGAATAAATTGATCTTGAAAGGGCTGATTAAACCCTTCTTCGAGGAGGCCTTATCTTCCTCTTCCTCTCCTGCCAAGAAAAAGAAATCGTCAGCTCCGACCAGTCCATCGGAACCGACCAGTAAGAAATCCAGGCAGGCTTCTCCATCGGCTCCACGGACTTCGGAGCCGAGGGCGGAACGGTCTGCCTCGATGCCTCCAGTCTCGACTCCTCTGGTTTCAGAGCCGATGGCTGGGGCTTCGAGAGGCGGGTCACCTTCATCGGCTCCACTGATTTTGGAGCCGATGAGGGTTGCCGGCTCAGACTCTTCCCCTTCGGCGCCGAAGCCCACCTCGGCACCGAGGGAAATTGTTTTGGAATCTCCCTCGGCACCGATACTGGTCGAGTCTATTTGGAGCTGGTCCCCCAGTCCTTCGAAGCCGATGGAGAAGTCAGTTCGGACCCGGTCGGTCTCCTCCCGATCTTCCAAGATGTCGGATTCGGACATCGACAGGGTGCTCCTAAGACTGTTTCAGTCTCCTGTATTCCAGAAATTAGTTTAGGCTCCAGCCCATTCGGCTTCGTAGCCGATGGCCCACCCTGTAGTTCTGGTTCCTCTTCCAACAGCCTCGGCACCGTTGGAGCCAGTGCTGGTGGAGCCGATGGAGGTTTTCAGGTCGGCCCCGACCCTTACTCCAACACCGGCTCTCGAGTCGGAGTTCGGTATACGGACCTCCTCCGTCGGCCCTGGGGGGGATGCTTCGGGACCGATGTTTTCAGTTCCGAGCCTTCCTCTCGGTGCGTCGGCTGCGGGGGTACCATCTACTGTTGTGGCCACGGGGGTTGGACCTTCCCAGGACTCTGGCGGTCCGGCCTTCAGGGCCATGAGGAGTGCTTTGGCGATATCTTCTTTGGCTACCTCCACGGTCTCTCCAGCACCTTCCCTACACATGTAGACTGGGTCTTTGGTAGTCCCCCTGTCCCTAGACAGCGGAGCCCCGGGGCCTGAGGTCACCCCCAGTGGGGGTTCCCCCCCTCCTGGAGGTCCCTCTGAAGCCTCTTCAGAGGAACCCCCAAGGAAAAGACTGTGCAAGAGGAAGCACGTCGACTCCCTCGATGAGTCTCTCACGTCGGACACCGATCTTGATGATGTGGAGGGGTCCCCTAAGTCATCCTCAGATGATGTCTCCTTTGCAGACATCTTGGAAGCCCTCAAACAACGAGGTGGCTGGCATTCCAAACCCCCTTCCGCTGACCAGTCGGTGTTCCTCAAGGCCTTCGGGGCTCAGCCCTCCGCCTCCTGGGTGTCTCCGCCCTTCGACGAGCTCCTAGATTTGATCTGTCGAAGGGTGTGGGAACATCCAGCCTCTGTGGAACCGGTGCCTGCTCGCCCAAATAAGTTCTTATCAGCACCCCCAGAGAAGGAGTTTTTGACCAAAGGTGTGGCTGTAGATGCCTTGGTGGTGGCATCTGCTACCCAACAAGATGTAGCAGAGGCTTCGACGTCCATCCATCCTCCTAATAAGGAGTCTAGGAGCATGGATCGCACGGAAGCGCACCCTCAGTTCAGCGGCCTTTACCTTAAGGTCCCTGAACTATTTAACGCACTTCACTAGATTTCAGAGGGATCTGATCAAGGAGCTTTCAGATACCCTCTTGGGTAACCTACCTGAGCAGCTGGCCCAGACGGGTGGCTCTCAGTTGGCTACGCTGTCATCGATATCAAACTCGTCCATGAGGCTCATTTCATATGCAGCCGAGGGGGCGAGTAGAGCGGCGGGTACGGGTGTTGCTCTACGGAGGCAAGCCTGACTCCGCCTGTGTCATTTTGCGGAAGCCTTTAAGTCTTCCTTTGCCGACGCTCCCTTTGATGGGTCCTCTTTGTTTGGACCCAAGGTAAAGGACACATTGACCCGCTGTGAGCAAGAAGGTAAGACTTTGACTGCCATAGGGGCACGATTTTCCACTCCCTTTCGGCCTTACCCCAAGGCTAAAAGAGGAGGGAAAATGTAGTTCCATAAATCCCAGAAGTCTTATCCCTCGCAGCAGGACGATCCCCCTTCTAGAGGCAGAGGAGGGGGAAATTTTTCTGGAAGACGCCATCCCAGAGGCAGCAGAGGCCCCTGCAACACTGGAGACCGCAAGTCCTTTCGTGGCTCTTCAGCCTTCCACAATCCCTGAAGGATTGCCCGACTGTGCAGCTCCGGAGCCAGTCGGGGGTCATTTTTTGAGGCACCTAAAAGCCTGGGAAGGTATCACTCAGGACCGATGGGTGCTTCGAATCATAGCCGGAGGTTACACCATCCCTTTTTCACACCCTCCACCACCGTCCAAGAAAATCCCGGACCCGCCACCCAGTCAACGGGAAATCGCAGCCTTAGAAGTCTTAAAGCTGCTTCAAAAAGGAGTCATCCAACCGGTCCCTGCAGACCAGATCGGATTAGGGACTTACTCAAGATTCTTTTTGGTGCCAAAAAAGACCGGGGATGTGAGGCCCATTTTGGATCTCAGCATCCTAAATCGATCAGTCAAAAAGTCCAAGTTCCGAATGGTCACCTTACAATCCATTCTCCCACTGCTGGAGAAAGGTGTTTGGATGTGCTCCATAGATATCAAGGACGCCTATTACCACATCCTGGTAGATCAGGCGTCCAGGAGACATTTGCGCTTCAGCCTGGGAGACAGTCATTTTCAGTTCTGCGCACTGCCCTTTGGTCTCACCACAGCCCCCAGGGTGTTCACCAAATGTTTGGCGGTCGTGACTGCTCACCTGAGGAGTCTAGGATTCCAGGTGTTTCCGTATCTGGACGACTGGCTCCTAACTGCCACCTCCAGGCGTCTACTATTGCAGAACCTACAAGCCACAATATCACTAGGCACTTCCCTTGGAATCACCTTCAATTGGCCAAAGTCTGTGTTGCTGCCATCTCAGCGCATAAGGTTCATCAGAGTAGAGATAGACTCAAACCGAATGCGGGTCTATCTTCCTACAGAAAGGATACAAACTATACAGGCTCAAGTCCGAGCCTTGCTTCTCAGATCCAAAGCTCCAGCCAGGATGGTCCTGCAGCTATTGGGCTCTATGTCGGCCACTGTTCTTCTAGTCCCCTTAGCAAGATTGCATATGAGAATTCTCCAGTGGCTCCTTTCGACACAGTGGTCCTTTCAGGATCTCCCTCTCAGTCACCTCATACGGATCACGGAAACCTGCAAATGGGACCTTCGCTGGTGGCTGGTGCCCTCCAATCTGGATCAGGGATGACCCTTTGTTCCACCTCCCCCAATGGCCACATTGACAACGGACGCCTCCCAGATGGGGTGGGGGGGGCATTCCCTGGGCAGGTCAGTCCAAGGCAAATGGCATTCAGAAGAGAGTCTCCTTCATATCAACATTTTAGAAATGAGGGCGGTGTTTCTGTCTCTACAAGCCCTCCACGATTACCTCCCTCAGGGCGTAATTGCCATTCACTCCGACAACATGTCAGTAGTCTGGTATCTGAACAAGCAGGGAGGGACCAGATCCTACCCTCTTTGCAGAGAGGCCATGAGAGTTTGGGAATGAGCAGTGGCGACCAGACGTTTTCTGGTAGCAACTCATATCCCTGGCAAATCCAACGTGATAGCCGACAGACTAAGCAGAACTATCCTCTCTCCTCACGAGTGGTCTCTGAACAATGCAGTGACAACTCAGATCTTCAGCAGATGGGGAACTCCTTGTTGCGACCTTTTCACAACCCCACTGAATGCGAAGTGCAGAAAGTTCTTCTCTCTCACTCCAGCTCCGGGGGAGAGTCCTATGGACGCATTAGCCCATCCTTGGCCCACCGGCTTGCTATACGCCTTCCCTCCAGTTCCCCTCCTTCCCAGAGTGATCCAAAAGGCGTCTCACTTGGGGAGCAAAATGATTTTAGTTGCCCCTTACTGGCCTTGTCAGGTATGGTTCCCCTATCTTCGGAAATATGCACTGGACGGTCCATGGTTCCAGGATCAGATCCCAGACCTATTAATTCATCAGTCGGGACAACTCCATCAGTCCCTTCACACTTTGAAGTTAACAGCTTGGCTCCTCCTCTTCCGACTATAGTCAGGAATCATACCTTAGACCCGGAAGTCATACATATCTTATCCTCGGCCCACAAGTCTGCCACTAAGAAATTGTATACTAGCAAATGGAAGAGATTTGCTATTTGGGCTCAACTCCGGGGTCTGGATCCCATCACTGTCCCGGTATCAGAAGTCCTGAAATTTCTGACTTCCCTATTCAATCAAGGTTCTTCAGTCTCTACCATCAAGGTCCAATTGGCAGCTATTTCCAATTTCCATGAATCTATAAACCCACTTTTAATGAGCAACAGATTGTGTAAAACCTTCATGAAAGGTGCTGTGCTTTTACGACCTCCGATTTCTCATCCTGCTCCTCCGTGGGATCTCGATGTGGTGTTACGTGCCTTAACCTCCTCCCCCTTCGAACCGGCAGTAACATGTGATTTGAAATTTCTTTCTTGGAAAACTGCCTTTCTGGTCGCGATTACTTCTGCCAGAAGAGTTTCAGAGCTTCAAGCTCTATCTGTAAAACCACCGTACCTGGTTTTTCACAAAGATAGAGTATCCCTCAGGCCTGATCCATCTTTTGTCCCTAAAGTTTGTTCCAGTTTTTGCCTGCAACAGTCATTAGAACTTCCAGTTTTCTTTCCAAAGTACTCAAACAAAGCAGAATACATCTTCCACACATTGGATGTTCATAGGCAATTGCGTTTTTATTTAGACAAGACCCAACAAACACGGAAAACAGATCAATTGTTTGTGTCCTTTTCGGATAATAAATTGGGCAAAGCCGTCACAAAGGTCGCTATTGCCAAATGGATCAGGGACTGTATTAGTCAGGCTTATTCCTCTTCTAATAAAGAGCTTACAACCTCTATCAAAGCTCACTCTACAAGAGCTATGGCTACTTCAGTAGCATTCCATTCTAAGCTTGCCATTAGTGACATTTGTGCTGCGGCTACGTGGTCTTCCCCGCACACTTTCATTTCCCACTACAAATTGGATGTGGCATCTCGGGGGCGAGCTTCATTTGGTTCCACAGTGCTCAGGAGTGTTTTCCAGTGAGCCACCCAGGAATTAGGTGCTAGGGACGCTGTCCCATCAGTACAGAATGTAGGCGAGATAGGATCACATAACATCTTTTAGTTATGTACTTACCATAACTTTAGATGTTTGGGATCCATCTCGCCTACATTCCTAATAACCCACCCTCCTTCCCCCTGCTTGGAGATCAGAAGAGATCGGACGGTCCGACTTCTATTGTTTCATCTTGAAACATCTGGCAATGTTATATAAACAGTTATGTGTGTGTGCATGAATGCGGACAAACAAGATCTGGGGGATTAGTGGTGGTGCATCCTGGGATAGAGAATAGCTCAGCCAATAAGAGGCTTCGCTCTATAGCATAGCGTGCCGAGTCGGAGCCGAGGATCGGCTCCGAGCCCATCAGTACAGAATGTAGGCGAGATGGATCCCAAACATCTAAAGTTATGGTAAGTACATAACTAAAAGTTTTTTCTGTACGGGTTACTGTAGTCGCCTTTTGAATGTTTAGGGTCATCTATTTATTCATTTATTCATCAGTTTTGAGATTCAGTAGTGGTTACAGGTCCCTCAACACTGCTTTATAGGTTCTCCCTTCAACTTACTGATTTTATATTTGATAAATAGATTCGGTTATATGGTCATTAGACTTTTTATTGTATTTATGTGGAGAAAATTATAAATTAGATAGGCAAACATCTTTGTGAGAGTTATTTTGATAATTAAATTATTTATTTTATGTTGAATAAGGTTTTATCATCACAACCTTATATGTACAACGTACGATTATAAACATATAATATGTATTAGCTGGTATGTTGACTGTGTGTGCTTCATACACACTAAATGTGTTGTTTTATTTAATTGATTTCCCGTGAATGTTGGTTTATTCTAACTAATTGTGGTTTGTAGGAAGTGACGTATAGGTATGTCACTCCAAATGTTTTAAATTTGAAAAGTTGGCGCACTTTTCATTCATTTCTGATGAAGCTACTGCATGGCAGTGGCAAAAACGCTGTGATTTTATTTGGAAATTAAACTGCGTTCAAGTTATCTGTTGGTTTCTTGGTCTGTGGACACCAGTTTTGTTGGTTTTTCGACTGTTTTTTTTGATTCTTCACTAGTTTTTTTACTTTTTAGTTGCTTTTCCCACTTGACACACAAACTTGAAGAAGTTCTAATAGGTGAAAGCGATCAATGTTAAAAATGCCTCTGAATGTTGGTAGAAAAGATTTCTATGGAATTTTGAAGACTTATATTAACTTTTTCTTTTTTGATACTACAATGAAATGCTTTCAGGGAGTTTTCACAATTATTAATAATATGTAAATTTTAGTTTAGCTTAGTTTAACATGTGTCTGTAACGGACACAGATAACCTGTGAATGGTTCATCTCCCAGGCTCCTGCTTGTAAATGTTTCATCCTCCAAACCCCTGCTTACACTTTTCAAGGGTGTAGAACTTGTCAGAGATTTGGGATGCATGGCTAGGCTTAAAAAGGCCCTTGTGGTCTTTAGCCTAATAAACACCTGTGAACCTATATCTTGTATTCACAGAACTTGAAGTAAAGCAGCACTGTGTCGAATATCACACTGGTGTATGGGGGAAGTGGGTATTTAGCAAGTAAACATGCTTATTATCTTTTATAACCCAGCTACCATAGTAAGCCACTGCCATGCTTTTAAACAGTATAAAAATGGAATGGTGAATTTGTACACTTTATTCTGTTTCTTCGTCTACTGTTTAGATGGTTTGCTTGTGTGTTTCTAATAAAGAAGATTCGACTTGAACCAGCTTGTGCTTCCCTACTTTCATCAGTGGATTTATACTTTGGAAAGTTTTTAAAGAAAGTACTTCTACCACCTGTTATTATTAGTCTGGATATTCACAGTATGTTTGTTTAAGTGCCTGAACTCTAGGGAATCTTAGGTCTTCCACAAAGAGAAGTTTCTACATTTTTTTAATATATTTCACTACTCTTTCATTTTGATTTTTTTGTGAGACCATTATTGTTCACTGGTGCCACCTTCACTGAGCAGAGTGACATAGCAAATATGCTGGCAGGCAAAGTCAAATTCAGCTCAAACTTCACCCCAACTCCCCCTGCCACCCCCCATTAAATATCTACTAGCATAACTTCCCCCACTATTAGTAGGGAGCAAGTCATGGCAGCACTCACTAAGGCTGAAAACACAGCCTCAGTGGGCCCTGACAGATTGCCTCCTAAATAACTTGAAACAGATGAGTCATTTTTCAACTGTATTCTCAAAACAGGCTTTGTACCATGTGAATGGAGGACTGCAGTGGTTATCCCACTTCACAAGGGTAGACCATTAACTACCTCCAGAAACTACAGACCCATTAGTCTCATTAGTCTAATATGCAAAGCCATGGAATGAATTAGCAAGGAAATGATCAGGAAAGGCAGTCTACAGATAGTGTACCCAACCCTGGTTGGCTTTTTAAGAGGAAGGTCATGCATACTAACTGTGATGGACTTCTTTAAGAAGGTCACCAAGACAATGGATGAGGGGAAAACAGTGCATACCATCTTCCTGGACCTGGCTAAAGCATTTGATACAATACCCCTCTTGGATGTAGTGAAAGAACTCAACAAATTAGACATAAATGCCTACATAATTTGCTGGATTGCCAGCTGGCTCACAGACAGGACTCAGGAAGTCAGGATGGATGAGACCACCTCCACTAACATGTAGCATACGTCAGGGGTCTCTTCTGGGCCTGCTGTTATTTGGCACATATGTCTTGGAGGTCAAGGCTAATGTCAAGGCCCTGTGGCTAACCAGGTTTGCAGATACCTAGAGATTGGGAGCTATCATAGATTCCTCCATGACACAAACATCTTGCAAGAGGATCTAACACAAATGACTGGTGCTAAAAGTCACAGATTAAAACTCAATGGCAAGAAATCCATCATTGTGCCTTTTAGGAAAATGACCACCCAAGTTAATTCCTCCATCGATAAGATGGGTCCCTGTCAGTTGATTGAGTTTTCAGAAGCTCAACCTCCATATGATCGAGACCATATGATCGAGTTTTGAAAACTCAAAGCTTTTGAATGGAGGTCACGGTACAGTGAGGATAGGGAAGTTTACCCTTTTCCTCACTGTAGTGCCATCTCGGAGTTGGTATATATAATTTTCAGGGGGGTGCAGGGGGGCTTGCCCCCTTCAAAAATGTAAAAAAGGTAGACTTTTGTGGTGTTTTATTTTGTTTGTTTTTTTTTTATGTTTGAGTTTTCAGAAACTCGATCATATGGTCCCTTCAATATATTTTTTGAGTTTCCATAAAGTTGGTCATCTGACATAGACCCAATAAGACACACCTAATATTTGATACAGTGATCAGGGATCTAGGTATATATGTAGGCAGCAATCTGGCCTTTGACCAACACGTGGCCAAGGTGGTAAAAGAATCATTCTATGTCTCTCAACTTTTAAGTAAGGGCATTGCATCCAGGTATAAGGAAGTCATAGTACCACTTTATTCTGTCATCAGACTCCTCACTGTGTATAATGCCTCTTTCTGCATGTCCCTTATCATACATACATATACAACAGTTGGAATGTCCACAGAGGCTCAATACCAAGAGAATCCAGAGTATAAACATATTGTTGTATATGGATTGACTTAAAACTGTGTTTCTTTACTTGGTTTTCTACAGGTTACTGAGAGGAAATCTATACCTGGCATACAAGGCATCCTTGGATCCAGCTCTAATAGACCTTTGCACATCTGCAAAACAGACAGCATCAGAATTACTAGATCCAAGAATTTAAATTTTGCTTGTGACATAAATAGGACATGTTGTTGAGACAAATATGTGTCGCGGTGGATCCCTATACTGTGGAACAGGCTCCTCATCAATGTGAAGTAGAGTCCATCCCTGATCCTATTCAAGAGTAACCTTTACCAATGGATGGAAATTTGGAAATTCACCCCAGTTCTGGCCCCAGTGTCTCTTAGGCTCATTGGTTCTAAAGTGTTTACTAGGCTAACGACTGCAAGGGCCTTTTTAAGCTTAGCCATGCATCCCAAATCTCTGAAAAGTTCTGATACCCTTGATAAGTGCAATCATGGGCCTGGGAGATGAACCACTTACAGGTTACTTGTGTCCATTAGAGACATAGGTGCCAAACAAGGGATGAATTTCTGGTTTCCCATCCAGTTGCCCAAGTTGCACTTGAATTGGGCTAGGGAGGAACTCTGCTTCACATGGATGGAGAGCATCTTCCACAGACGGGCTAGTCTCTGGGTTCCATAGGTGGGGTAGTCTGGTAGACAGAGGCAGACAGTAACTATACCCAAACTAACTTACACCCCCACTTTTAGTAACTTCCTAATTAGCACACCCCTTCTGATAAACACCCATGGTACAAACAGACACAACTGCATTGGAATGGCCCTGATAGTCATTAGCATAGTATATACATATGAACCTATGTCAGTCTTTGACAGCTGTTTCTTTGACTCCTGATAGACTGAAAAAAAATATATAATGTCACTTTCATTTGTTCTTCAGCTGATGGGCTTGGATCCAACTCAACCACTTCTACCAGATCATCGGATCCTAGTACTCTTGAGCTCCTCCCTTTATCCGTACTGTCCTGCCAAACTAACATACCTCAGATCTCATTTGCCACAATCAGCTTGAGAGGCAGATCCCACTGCTCGAGTTATTAAGATCCCATTTGATGTGGGTGTATACTTTTCAAACCCTCAAAGACTTTTTCTCAAGGAATCAGTGAGGAGGTAGAAAAATGTGGTTTAGAAAATCCCAGAGTTCTTTTCAAGATTCATGTGGAGATAGTTCCCCCCAGGGGCAAAGGGGGGAACTCGAATGGAAGATGCTGTCCTCATGGCAGAAGTGGCCCACAGGACCAGGGCTTCAGGGACTCCTTCTTGGATAACCCCTATCAGCGCTCCTGAAAAGAGGCCCAACTGTTCCCCTCTGGAGGTAGTTAGGGGATTTTTGTCTCTGCACCAGAGATCTTGGCTATCTATTACAAAAGATTCCTGGATGCAGAGAATCATATCCAGAGGTTATACTATGCCATTTTATCTAACCCCTCCCACCAATATGAAGAAAAGCCCTGATGTTCCACCCAGTTAGAAGGAAATTGCATATCTAGAAATAAAAAATCTGCTAGAAAAAAGAGGCATCCAAGAGGTCCCCCCAGACCAGAGAGGATCTGGAACTTACTCAAGATTCTTCTTTGTGCCCAAAAAAACAGGGGCCCTGAGACAAATTCTGGGTCTCAGCAAATTGAATCAGTTTTTACAGTATTCAAAGTTTCAGATGGTCATGGTTCAGTCCATTTTGCCTGTGCAGCAAAAGGACAGTCGGATGTGCTTGATAGACCTTCAAGATGCATACTATCACATCAAAATGAACAGAAGCTTCAGAAGATACTTGCGCTTCCGGCTGGGAGACAGTCTTTACCAGTTCAGAGCACTGCACTTTGGTCTCATCACAGCCCCCAGGGTGTTTATCAAACACTTGGTAGTGGTAGCAGCTCACTTGAGACTGCTGGGATTCTGGGTGTTTCCATATCTAGATGACTGGCTCCTAACTGTCCCAACCAGGCATCGACTTCTACAGGTAAGGGACTATTTGCTCCAGTTTTATGTTCATCTAGGAATCAGTGTCAATTACAACAAATCTCAGCTCACACTTATGCAGAGTCTGGAGTTTATAGGTACTCATCTGGACACAGTCAGTCAGATATCCTCTCTTCCCTGTACTCAAAAACAGGCACTGAGGTCCCAAGCCAAGAAAGTGATTCAGAGTTCTTCTCTTCCAGCCCAATTAATCTTACAAGCACTGGATCCATGGCAGCAGCTATCACCCTCATTTCTCTGGCCTTGTTCCATATGCAAATTTGTCAGTGGACACTTTCAGTCCAGTGGTCCATTCTTCAACATCCATTAACTGCTCTAGTCAAGATTACTCAAGCATGCAAAAAATATCTTCTTTGGTGGATTTGTTCAAACCAGCTCTGCGAAGGCCTTCCATTTGTTCTTCCCATGCCCACGGCCACAATGATAACAGACGCCTCCCAGTTAGGGTAGGTTGGTCACTACTTGGGAAGTCAGTCCAAAGTACATGGTCCCTTGAAGAGGCCAAGATGCATATCAGTGTCCTGGAGATGAGAGCAGACTTTGGGTGGGAGGTCGGTATAATGGTTACGGTGTTGACTTTACAAACATAAGGTATAGGGTTTGATTCTCACATGGGATAATTTACTAGGCTTATAATGGTCCACAAGGGCAGTTAGCTTATTACTAACCTTTAATGAACCTATGATGAACTTCCTAGTGCTGCAGGCCTTTGAAGACTTTCTCCCATCTGGGACTATTGCCAGTCAGACAGACAGTATGTCAGTGGTCTGGCACATAACAAACAGGGAGGAACCAGATCTTTCCCACTTTGTCGAGAAGCGTTGAGAATGTGGCAATGGGCGATCTTTTACAGTAGCTTTCTAATAGCAACACACATTCCAAGGAAATCAAAAGTGATTGTAGACAAACTAAGCAGGTCCATTCTGATACCTAATGAGTGGTCTGTCAATGTCAGTGTGGCGGATAGGATTTTCCATTGATGGGGCCAGCCATGCTGCTATCTATTTGCTTCTCCCTTCAACCACAAATACAGCCGGTTCTTTGCCATGATGAGTCACCAAGAGATGCTCTAGTCTAATACGGGCCATTGGGTCTTTCTTATGCTTACCTGCTGTTACCTCTTGTACCCAAATTTCTAAAGAAAGCATACCTGTTGAAGAGCACATTTATCCTCATTGCTCCCTTCTGGCCTTAACAGACCTGGTTGCCCTTCCTCTGGCCTCACCTTGTACATCCACCCTGGATATTGGATCCCACTCCAGATCTCCTGTCACACCAGACAGATATGATTCATCTAAACTTAACAGGCCTCAGACAGACTACATGGTTTCACCATTTCCTTTGATTGCTAGACAGTGCAGACTGTCCTCCCTGGTAAGTCATATCTTGTTGTCTTCTCAAAAAGTTTTACTAGGAAGGTTTACAAAAGTAAATGGAGGAGATTTGTTTTCTGGGCCCTTAGGAAGGACCTGGATCCTTTTCCAGCACTTGTGCCATCTATCCTTGAATTTTTAGCTTTAGTTTTCAGTGAAGGTGCCAGTTTTCTACCATTAAAGTGCAGTTGGCTGCCATTTCAAATTCCCACCCGAGTGAAAACAATTCTACCTTAGCTTCTTTTAAACTATGTAAGACCTTTCTTAAGGGAGCCTTTTTACATAGACCCCTGTTAAAGGAGCCTGCTCCTCCTAAGATTTTACTGTCATGCTTCAGGGTTTGACAAAACTCCCTTTGAATCTTCGGCCAAAACAGAAGTAAAATTTTTGTCTTGGAAAACCATTTTTCTAGTTGCTATCACATCAGCGAGATGAGTATCCGAGCTCCAGGCTCTGTCCTCTAAATCTTCTTACCTAGTTTTTCATAAAGACGGGGTGCCATTGTGAACAAATCCATCCTTCCTGCCTAAGGTAGCTTCTGAGTCCAACATAAATTAGGTCATTAATCTACCAGTTTTCTTTTCTTATTTTTAAAATAAGGGAGACTATATGCTTCATATTTTGGATGTGCATAGACAACTTCGCTTTTATCTTCAAAGAACCAAAGCCTTCAGGAAATCTGAACAGTTATTTGTTTCATTTTCTTCTAACAGATTGGGCAAACCAGTATCCAAAGTCACAATGGCCAAATGGTTAACTGAATACATTTCCTTTGTTTAGAGTAAAAAAGGTTTGTCCTTGCCCAAACTTCCTAAGCCCATTTCACATGGTCTGTGACAGTTTCTTCAGCCTTTTGGTCAAGTGCATCCTTAGCTCATATTTGTGCAGCTGCAGATTGGACTAATTCTCACACCTTTGCTGTTCATTACAAATTAGATCCAGGAACAGAGTAGCCTTTGGCTCTGCAGTACTCTGGAATGTCCTTCCATGAGGGCCTCCGAGGGTTATAGTAGCTGTGGATTCTGTCCCATCACTTGAGGAATGAATGAAAAAGACAATATCAGATAAAAAGGTTATGTGCTCACCATAATGTTCCATCTGTGTTGTCCATTTTCATTCTCCCTCAACTTCCCACCCACCTATCCCCATCCTTTGCTTCTGGAAAGATCTAAGACCTATATTGGAACCTGTGCTCCTTGTTTGAGCCCAGGCTTCCTTTTTCCTTTCCTATTTTAGATAATGGGGTTCTTATATCCTAGGGGCAGCAAACTCAATCTGAGGTATGTTAGGTTGGTGGGGCATTATGGGTTAAGGGAGGAGCTCATGAGTTTTAGGATGTGATAATCTGGTAGAAGCAGCTGAGTCAGATCCAAATCTCAAATCTCAACCCATCAGTTTAGGAAGAATAAAATGGACAACACAGATGGAGCATTATGATGAGTACATAACTTACAATTTTAGCACCATTTTGGCAATCCTTGGAAACAATGTTTTTGCAACCCCCCCCCCCATCCCACACACACACACACACACACCCTTATACATATGTACTACAATGTTGCACAACAGTGGGGAAAAGGGAAAACTCCACTATTGCCAAAAGGTGTTTCAGTACAGTTTCTGCCAGTGAAGATTTATGCAGCAGGTTGTATCAGCAATACTAGGTAATACAGCTTACCTCATGCAGATGCCCATGGAAGTCTTATCCCTCATGTACTGTATCTCTGTTATTTAAAGTGTACAATGTCACTGAGACATTCAGCAGTAAAGGAAGCAATCAAAAATAATTATGGTGTAATACAAGAATACCCACCTGGGTATCCCAAATGGATGCTCTTCAGCTTAACTGCAGCTAGGCTCTGGTCCAACACCACAGTGGGATTGTGAGATGTCCGGCCCCCCTCTCAGATGTGGCTTAAATGACAGATCCCCTTATTTCACCCAGTCTTCATGTTCAAGTTGAAGAGCACATTTTTCTGCATCAGGGGTAATGCCAGTGGCTCTGTGTCTGACCTGCTTGTAGTTGCAGTCCTGGCCACTGACTGTATTGATGTCAACAACAAAATGCTGCCAGGCATGTTCACAGTATGGCTGGTCAGTAGTGTCCTGCACAAAGAGCAGTCAGTTATGGAAATGGAAGGCCTGCAGTAACACCTCATTCTCTGCATTAAAGGACTAGATCTCCCCCTTACAGGGCATCATGGCAGTGTGGATAAACAGCACACCTTGTGAGTATGACAGTATGGAGTACTTGTCCATATACGCCATACACTGTAAAGCACCCTTCCTGTACACTGATTAAGGAGTATTAATAGTAGATGTAGGCGTATGCTTTAAAACCTTCAGCCACTAAAACATCTCCCTACAGCACACAAACAGAAATAAGACACAGAGGTAACCAGTTTGACAGTTGCCCTGCCCTTAACATCACAATACTTTTTGTACAAAGTCTGCAACAAGTGTCATTCCAAAGGGACATCTCAGTGAAATTCCTGCTGTGGTCACCTTCCACAGACACATAGCCACTTACTTGGAATTTACCACGAACAATACAGTTTTAGGGATATAAAATGAATATAACAGCACAGCACCAAGTTAGTGTTATTTGCACTTATGTATTTAAAAAAACTATACACAAGTATACATAGAAGCATGTTAATAGCTGCTAGAGGCAGCTATACCTACCAGGAAGAAGTACAGAACTAACTCAAAAAACAAGCCACCCTCATGGAATCACAAAGTCAATTGTCTGTATAACAGAAGGAAGAAAATTATGGCAAAAATTAGGAGGTGCATCACCCAGCGGGATAAAAGCACCCTCATCAGACTAAACAAACAACTCAGAGAACAAATAAAGTCTACCAAAGCCAAATTTTAGGTGAATTTAGCCTTCCAGGCCAAGGACAATGACAAGGCATTCTTTACCTATGTCCACAACCTTAAAGATGGTACACAATTGTGTGCAGATCTCATTGTAAGTGGAGCCACATATACTGAGCCAGAAGATAGAGCAAACCTACTGGCCAATAAATTCAGCTCTAACTTTACTCCTCTCTCCCCATCAACCTTCCCTCGGGAAATGCCATCAAATATAACTCCCTCTGCTATCACTAGGGAACAGGTCCTTAATGCTCTCTTTAAGGCCAAGAACACTGCATCAATGAGCCCAGACAACATCCCAGGATGCCTTCTAAGTAGCATGAAACATGACCTATCAAGACCTCTGGAATTGCTATTTAACTATATGCTCCAAACAGGCTTCGTGCCTCGTGAATGGAGAAAAGCAACAGTCATCCCTCTGTACAAAGGTGGGCCATTTACAGACCCAGGAAACTGCAGACTCATAAGTCTCACTAGTCTTATATGTAAAGCCATGGAAAAAATTATCATAAAAATGATCACTAGTGATATAGGAAACCTCCAGACACTGGACGCAACCCAGTTTGGTTTCGTCAAGAGCAGATCATGCCTGCTCAACCTTGTGGACTTCTTTGAGAAGGTCACCAAAGCAATGGATGAGGGTGAAATGGTTCACACTCTCTACCCTGACCTGGCCAGGGCATTTGACACAATACCCCACTCAGGTATTGTTGACAAACACAAGAGGTTACGTACAAACTTGTATGTACCTGGTGGATAGCCAACTGGCTCAAAGACAGGACCCAGGAAATTAGCATTGGGGAGTCCACCTCTACAAAGAAACCAGTCACAAGTGGAGTCACTCAGGGATCAGTCCTTGGACCGCTCCTTGATGGTATTTACTTCTTCGAAATCAAGTCCAATGTCAAGTGGCCTCTGGCTGACTAAATTTGCAGATGATTGCAAATTAGGAGATGTCGTTGAATCCCACACTAATACAAATATTCTTCAGAAGGGGCTTACACAGACAAGCAACTGGTGTCAAAGCTTTGGACTAAAACTAAATGCCAAGAAATGCATACTGGTATCCTTCAGGAAGTCATCCTCCCCAGGTATCTATCATATTGGCAACATATCCTTTAGAGCTGACCCAGTAGTCAGGGACTTAGGGACACTTAGATAGTAATCTAGCCTTTGACCATCATGTGTCTACAGTAAGGAGGAAATCATTCTATGTTGGGCAACTTATAAACAAAGGTATGACATCTAAGTCCAAGGAAGTCATTGTTCCACTGTATTCAGCATTCATCAGACCTATCATTCAGTACAATGTCCCCCTTGGTATGTAGCTAACCAGGCATATCCTACAAGTGGAACATCCACAGAGGTTCTTCACTAAAAGAATACAGGGATTAAGTAAAATGTCCTATGCAGACCACCTCAAGGCTTTATCCCTGTATTCTGTCTCCTACAGGCTTTTGAGGTGAAATCTATGCCTGACATACAGGACATTCTCAGACCCCACTCTGATGGACCTCCTGCATATCCGCAAAACAAAAGGCTCCAAAATTACCTGTTCCAAAGACTTAAACCTTGCCTGTGATATAAATAGGACCTGCTGGAGAGACAGGTATGTACCCCAGAGATTACCCCATCTCTGGAACAGGCTCCCCTCCCATAACCTTGTGATTATCTTTAGCGTCTTGTGCAATTTTTCTTTCAAAGCTAGCCTTAGATGATTTTATGAGGGATCGTAGTTTCTTGCTAGTACTGATCAGAGTTGCCTTCCCTTTCAGGGATTTTGCTCTATCATGTAGTAGCTTCCTCCTTCTGTTGTACAGCTTATTTATGGCTGGGGTCCACCAGACAGGTCTCCTGCCTTTGGAGGAGTGTGTCTTGGTTTTATTTGGGATAGCACGATCCATGCATTCCTGTAGGTATCCATAGAATGCATTTGTAAAGGATTCTGCGGCTTGGGCCGTATTTTCCACTGGCCCTGGGGCTTTGAAGGATTCCACCTCAGTTTTGAGAAGTGGGAAGTTTGCTTTTGAGAAGTTTTTGACCGTGATTTCCTTTGCTGGGGGTGGGGACAGGATATAGTGATTAATTTATGGTCAGATCTTAGCAATGAGAGGCATACCTCTGGTATGGAACATAGAGTCCACATGTTGGTGATGATCAGGTCCAATATGTTTTCCCCTCTTGTGGGAGTGGTGACCAGTTGTTCCATAGCATTTGAGTTTATAAATTCTAGGAACCATTGGGCTATGGTGTTGGGGCTTGAGTAGTGCTCCCAGTCTATGTTTGGGTAGTTAAAGTCACCCAATATAATGGTGTTTGGAGAGACCTTCATATTCTCCAGTGTCTTCAGGAAAGCTGAGTGGGGTTCCTGAGTTTGGGAGGGTGGTCTGTAGCAGGCTACAAACTGGAAGGCAGTTTTGCCCACTGTTAGTTGCACATGGATGGTCTCAGATGCTCTGTGCAGTGCCACTAGCCTGGAGGTATGGGTATCTTTGATGAATATGGATACTCCCCCTCCTCTTGTGGTTCGGTCTGAGTTTTGGGGCCGAAAAGCATGGTATGATGTATAGCCTGGTAGTGCTGGGGTGCTCTCGGGAGCCTTGAACCAGGTTTCTGTTCCTGCACAGATATCGATATTCTCCATACTGAGGAGAGCCTCGAGTGCGTGCATCTTGAGGTTTAAACTTCTGGCGTTGAGCAGCATTACCCTTAGTTTCTTTTTCCGTGTGTTGTCTAAGGAGGTGGGTTTGTCTTTTGAGCCTTGCCTAAAAAAGGCACTATGGGGGTGGCAAGAGCCTTGGCCAGTATTCGAAAACCCAGGGGTGACAGGTGCAAGCCGTCCCTAGTGAAGTAACGTGGCTTGTCAAGCATGTCATCCCAGGCTGACAGACACTGGATCCCCTTTGAGTGACACCAATACTTTAGCCAATTGTTGAAATTGATCATTTTGTCTTTATACTGTGGTATCATTCTTGGTGAGGGTAAGATACTACTCAAGGTCAGGGTCATACCAGCCTGGGCCACATGATCAGGGAGCTCCTCTATGTCTCTTTTCATGTAATCCAGGGAGGTATATCTCAGGTCATTCACACCAGCATGGACAATGACGGAGTCATATTTGTACTTGCTTTGGATTGACCTGAGTGCTTGTGTTATGTGGCGGATCCTGACACCTGACAGGCAGCTTATAGTGACCTTCTCCTTGTTCAGCCTGGTGAGAGGGACGTCAGTGTGTCTGACAATAGAGTCACCTATTACAAGTGTATTAGGTGTGTTGTTTAGCCTTAAGGGCTGTGAATGTGTGGCACACTGACTTTGTGACCTATGTGATACGTGGGTATTGTTGTAGGGTAGCAGTTGCTTGGATGTCTGCTTTGGAGGTTTCTGTTGCTTGGGCAGATTTTTATTTAGAGCCTCCGAGTATGTTTTTGTGTGTTTATGTGTTTGGTTTGCTGTTGCGATAGGTCTATGTGAGACTGGATTTGTGGTGTGTGTGACTACCTTCTCCTCCAGACTGAGGTGCCAGTACTATGTTGAGAGAGCTCAGCCTCCAGTTTGGCTATATAGTTGCATCTCTCACATATATTTGAGCTTGTTGGGAAGAAGAGAGGGTGGTCTTTGTACATAAAGCAGTGGTAACATTGCCTCAAGATTCCCATATTCATCAGCTGGACTGGAGAGTAAACCTGAAACTGACTTTTGGACATGCCAGAATAGTATAAGGAATTACTTTTTGACTTGATCAAAAAGGACCAATAGGGAGCCAAGTACTTAAAGGGAGTATAAGAGGGTGTAGTGCTTTAGTTTATTAGTGCCTACTTATAAGACACTTATCCTAGCTACTGCTGGGTTTTAGAAGGAAAATAGAGTGCTTACTTTGAGATTTGGAACAGTTCTAAGGGGAAAAAGTGAAGAGCAGACTTTGTGGAGCCGGGAATAGTTTAAACCTGATTGCAAAAACGCGCAAAAGAGGGTTTTAAGAGAGGGGGATCAAGGAGTTTGGAATTGACCCAAAATGGCCAATAAAACTACAGTTTCTAGGCAGTAACCACTCCCACAGGGGACAGGCAGGCTGTTCAGTGTTTATCACTGCCACTGATGAGCACAGAGACTTCCCTTTAGCCCAAGCAAGCAATGGGTTTAAATATACTAAATCTAACTCTAAGACTGTCATTTCTCAAATATTTCCTTATACATATATATATATATATATATATATATATATATATATATATATAAATATATATATATATATATATATATATATGGGTCTACTTTCGTTTGTCGAAAGCTCGTTCTTTCGAAAAACAAAGGTCCAACCCCATCTACGTTAAAGTGCACTTAAACAAAAGTGCACTTTTACAAATACTGCTTCACCGAACCAGTAATATAAAAAAAAACAGAAACACTGCAGCACCAAAGCATGCTACAGTGGGGATAATGGAATATACCTCTTTGCCCACTGTAGTGCGATCTCTAATTAGTGTATATAAAGTAGCAGGGGTGTGTGGAGGGGTGCAGCCCCCCCCTGCAAAACTTCCTTTGCAGTGTTTTATTTTTTTTTTACCGGTAAAGTGCACTTTCATGTAATTGGGATCGTGTTTTTGTTTTTCGAAAGAATGAGCTTTTGACAAACAAAAGTAGACCCATATATATATATATATATATATATATAATTATATATATATAAAATATATGTATAATACACACACACACACATATATATATATATATATATATATATATATATATATATATATATAAAATACATACACACACACACATAAGGATTTCATACACTAGATCGAAGGTTCAGTACTTCGAAATAGTGTATGGAATGCACACTGCAGCGAAAGTGCACTTAATCGAAAGTGCACTTACGCGAAGTTCAGTACAACGAAAGGGCAATGTACTGAACTTCCGTGCAGTACTCACGGATCTTAGGGTTAGGGCACAGGTCATGGTAAGGGGATAGCCTGTAGGGCTATCCCCTTACCATGACCCATGCCCTAAACCTAAGGTCCACGACGACTGCAGCACAGTGAAGGACATAGCAATGTCCTCCACTATGGTGCGATAGTCATGAATCTTAGGGTTAGGGCATGGGTTAGGGTAAGGGGATAGCTTTACTAACTATCCCCTTACCCTAACCCGTGCCCTAACCCTAAGGTCCATGACTATCACAACATAGTGGAGGACATAGCTTGTTTTTTGATGTCCTCCACTGTGCTGCAGTACTTTCTGTGAAGTGCACTTTCGTGGAAGTTCACTTTCGTTAAAGTGAACTTTCGTATAAGTGAGGCTTCCTATTACAAGTTTGAAGTCGTGAACTTTCATTCTTGTAATAGGAATCCACATATATATGTTTAGAATTTGTTGGGGGGGATTGTCTGCCACATCAGGATGTGCAGGGGACATGCCCTACTGCAGAACAGAAATTTAAAGGAGAACAGCAATGTTTGATCTTTGATCTTCTCTTGCATTTTTGTTTTTTTTTTTGGCATGACATCACTTATAGGACCAACAAAGCATCCTAGGTATGTAGGCTTGCCTCTGAGGCTAAGGATAATTATAATGCAGATGATGACTGCACATTGAGTAACAGCTTAATTATAGCTATCCCAGTGTGAAAACAGAAAGTTAGTGGACCTATACTTCTGGGCAAATTTCAGTAACTGGGTAGTAAGTGCACAGCTTGAATGCCAGGAAAAAAGAAGTACAAAGGACTTGAAGGAAAATAAGCTACAAAAGGTGAGGAAAAAACACTGACTGGGAAGAGTACTACAGCTGATCAGCAAAAAAAACAGTGCAAGCTTCAGACATGACTTCCAGTAACCTAGAGGAAAGTCATAGGAGAGCATAGAGATCATAGGAGATTTCTAGATTATCGACCCGGAGGTAATTTCAAGCTTAGTCTTTTCATCCCAATGTAATACCATAGAAATGTTAGTTAATACCCAAGATTTCATTTAGTAATGGCTGCACATGTCAAGGAGGGATGTGTGCACTATCCGCAGTAAGAATTTACGGTGTCCCATCCAGTCTTCCAGGTTCCTCTTAAATAGTGTCGTAGTGGTGCTCTGTTTCACATGAATAGGTAGCCTATTCCAAAGATGCGGCAGTTGCTGGGAGATAAATCTGTCCTTCCGGCATGTCCTATTTAAGTTGCAGGCCATATTTAGGACCCTGGAACGGGTAGCCCTTGTACTGTTTGATTTACAGATATGCAGCAGGTTCATTAGGTTTGGGTCTGAGATTGCGGTGTAAGCCAGGCGTGCTTTAGCGCCATTTAGCGCGGAGTTGCCACTAGAGCAGCATTGGGCAGCGCCGGTTTAACAAGGTTAAACTTTTTCTGGCTCCATAAAGTCTGTTCTTCATTTTTTCCCTTAGAACTGCTCTACTAGTAACCTAAACAGTATATCCCTTGACTAAAAAGCGCAGCACTTGTTCCTAAAAGTTTTTTTTTTTTTTCAAAAAAAAAAAGCTCAGCACTTGTCACTTCTATATTATACAAAGTCCCTCACTTGCGAACCCCCCCCCAGGAGTACCCACTTCCTTACTAAGTCCTCTCTTATTCAGTCTCATACCTAACATCTTAATTTTTCTAGCATGTCGAAGGGCCAGATGCTGGCGTCCTCTCCTGCCCAGTTGGTGAATCTGGGAATACTGAGGCAATGTTACAATTGCCTCATGTACACAGACAACCCTCTCCTCCTCCCACATAACACAAATACTTGCGAGAGATGCAGCTATTTAGCCAAACTGGAGGCTGAGCTCTCTCAACTCAGGACTGGCAAGACCAGACAGGAGGAGAAGGCAACTACACACACCACAAAACCAGCCTCACATAATGCTACCACACCACTGAATCAAACACATAAACACACAAAGACATACTCGGAGGCTCTGAGTAAAAATTTACCTAAACAGCAGAGGCCTCCAAAGCAGACACCCAAACAACTGCTACCTCAAGACACCCCACAAGCAACACATAAACCACAAAATCAGTGTGCAAAGCAGTCACAGCCCTTAAGGCCAAATACAACACCAAACATACTTGTCATAGGTGACTCCATAGTCAGACACACTGACGTCCCACTCACCAGGCTGAACAAGGAGAGGGTCACAGTAAGCTGCCTATCGGGCGCTAGAATCCACCACATAACACAAGCACTCGGGTCACTCCACGGCAAGTACAAATATGACACAGTCATTGTCCATGCTGGTGTGAACGACCTGAGACGTACCTCCCTGGACTACATGAAAAGAGACATAGAGGAGCTCTCTGATTATGTAGCCCAGGCAGGTATGACCCTGACCCTGAGCAGTATTTTTCCTTCGCCAAGAATGATGCCACAATATAGAGACAAGATGATCAGCTTTAACAATTGGCTTAATGTCTGGTGTCATTCAAAGGGGATTCAGTGTCTGTCTGCCTGGGATGACATGCTTGACAAGCCACGCTGCTTCGCAAGGGACGGCTTGCACCTGTCACCCCTGGGATTCCGGATATTGGCTAAGGCTCTTGCCACCCCCATAGTGCCTTTTTTATTTTAGGCAAAACTCAAATTCTAAACCTACCACCCTAGAAAACAAAAATGGGAAGAAACTGAGGGTAATGCTGCTCAATGCCAGAAGTCTAAATCTCAAAATGCACGCACTCGAGGCCCTTCTCAGTATGGAGAACATCGATGTCTGTGCTGTAACTGAAACCTGGTTCAAGGCTCCTGAGAGCACCCCGGCACTATTAGGTTTTACCTCATATCATGTGTTCCGGCCCCAAAACCTGGACCACACCACAAAAGGAGGGGGTGTATCCATATTCATAAAGGATACCCACACCTCCAGGTTGGTGGCAACGCACTAAGCTTCGGAAACCATCCAGGTGCAACTAACCATAGGCAAAACTGCTCTACAAATTGTAGCATGCTACAGGCCACCCTCTCAAACTCAGGAACCCCACACAGCCTTCCTGAAGACACTGGAGGGTATAAATGTATCTTCAAACACCATCATATTGGGTGACTTCAACTACCCGAATATAGACTGGGAACATTACTCAAGCCCTAACTTTCTAGCCCAACGGTTCCTGGAGTTCATAAATTCAAATGCCATGGAACAGCTAGTCACTGTTCCCATGAGAGGAGAAAATATACTAGATCTCATTATCACAAACATGGGAACAAAATGCTCCACACCGGAAGTATATCCCTCATTGGTGAGGTCTGATCATAAACTAATCTCACTGGAAATCCACATCCCGCCCCCACCCCAAACACAAAACCACAGTGAAGAACTTCTCTAAAGCAAACTTCACACTACTCAAGACTGGTGTGGTATCCTTCAAGGCCCCTGAGCCAGTGGAAACCACAACCCAAGCTGCGGAAGCCCTTACAAATGCCTTCTATGAACACCTCCAGGACTGCATGGATCAGGCAATCCCAAATAAAACCAAGACTCTTTCCACAAAGGGCAAATGTCCAGTCTGGTGGACCCCAGCCATTAACAAACTTTACAATAAGAGGAGAAAGCTATTACATGATAGAACAAAATCCATAAAAGGGAAGTCACCCTGATCATTATTAGTAAAAAAATACGAGCACTCATAAAATCAACTAAGGCCAATTTTGAGAGAAAAATTGCCAGATTCAAAGGACAATCATAAGGCCTTTTTCAGCTATGTTAGGAACCTGGGTGGAAACTCCCAGATATGCTCAGAATTAGTCCAAAATGATACAAAAATCACTGAACCCACAGACATTGCCAACATACTGGCAGACAGGTTCAGTGCAAACTTCACCCCCCTCCCCTAAAGGAGAGATAACTATCCCAGCGGAGTGTAGCCTCCCAGACATCTCAAATGCGCAGGTGAAAGCTGCTCTCTCTAAAGCTAAAAACACAGCATCAATGGGACCGGATGGTGTCCCCGGCTGTGTGCTACATGAGCTAAATGAGGAATTAAACCCACACATAAGGCAGCTGTTTAATCTCAGCCTTACCACAGGATACGTGCCCAAGGAGTGGCGACGGCAACTGTGGTCCCACTCCACAAAGGCGGTGCCTCACGGACCCTGGTAATTACCGCCCCATAAGCTTAACAAGTCTAGTCTGCAAAGCTATGGAGAGGATCATAATGGAGCTCATAAACAAAGATATAGGGGACTTGCAGACATTGGACCTGACCCAGTTTGGCTTCGTCAAGGGCAGATCATGCCTTTTGAACTTGGTCGACTTCTTCGAAACAGTCACCAAGGCCATTGATGAGGGAAAGGCAGTCCATACAGCCTACCTTGACCTTGCAAGGCTTTCAACACAATACCCCACTCGGGTATTGTAGAAAAACTTACCAGCTTAAATGTAAACCCATATGTCACAAGATGGGTTGCAAACTGGCTTAAGGACAGAACCCACAGGGTTAGAGTTGCTGGCGCTATGTCAGACTCCAAGCCGGTCACAAGTGGTGTCCCACAGGGCTCGGTCCTTGGCCCCCTATTGTTCGGCATCTACTTCTCAGAAGTACAGGCCAACATGGGAGGACTTTGGCTGACAAAGTTTGCAGACGACTGCAAACTGGGTGCCATAGTGGAAAGTGCATCGGACACGGATATCCTTCAGAAGGGACTCACGGAAACAGATAGCTGGTGCCAGAGCCATGGCCTGAAGTTAAACGCCAAAAAATGTATAGTCATACCCTTCGGGAAAAACAAGGTAACCCCAAGCTACCGTATAGGCAGCAATCCACTAAGCACAGAAGAGGTTATCAGGGACCTGGGGACCCAGGTTGACAGTGGCCTTTCTTTTGACACTCACGTTGCTAAAGTGGTTAGAAAGACCTTCTACATTGCCCACCTGATCATGAAGGGATTCACATCCAGATCTAGTGAGGTCATTGTTCCCCTGTACTCTTCACTTATCAGACCAATGATCGAGTACAATGCCCCATTCGGGATGTATCTCACCCGACATCTGCAGCAATTGGAGAGACCCCAAAAGTTCCTCACCAAAAGGATAAAGGGACTCCAAAATCTGTCATATGCTGCCAGATTGAAGAAACTCCAGCTCTATTCAGTCGCATACCGTCTGCTCAGAGGTGACATGTGCCTGACATACAAGGCCATGTCCAACCCAGAATTAATGGACATGCTCCACCTCAAAAAATTCAAATCCACCAAAACCACTAGAGCAAGTGACTTAAACCTTAGCACGGATATAAATAGGATGTGCTGGAGGGATAGATTTATCACTCAGAGATTCCCTATGCTGTGGAATAAAATCCCGGTCCATGTGAGGCAGAGCACCTTGCTGGCTCTGTTCAAGAGAAATCTTGACCTGTGGATGGGAGATCGTAGGTTTACCCCGGGAATCATCTCTGTGTCACTGCTGGACAGAGGCACAACAAACTAATGGGCACAGTATTTTTTCATATAAGGGGTGGCGTAAGCCACAAAACTTTGGGCTAGGCTTATAAATGCCTTAGGGCAGATAGCCTAGTATAAACCTATGAACCTATGAACCTATAAGTCCCACAACATTACAAAGGGACTTCTTCAGAACAGTTCTGAAGAAGTCCCTTTGTAATGTTGTGGGACGAAAGCGCTTAACTCAATTTGGTTTGGTACCCAATAAAGTAATTGTTCTACTTGGTTGGTTTCTGCTGAATGTTTCTACAAATTTTTCTTCTTCTCAGTCTTTTGGTCTTTTTTGGTTACATAGTTGACCAGACATAAGTCTCCCCTAAGAAGCTCATATGATAGAGAGTATACTGACAGGGGCTTTAGTCAGTCTGTGTAAGGCATGTGCTGGAGTCTCTTGATCTTTGTTAGAAACCTTTGAGGTCTCTCCAATTGTTGCAGGTGCTTTGTACGGTACACGCCACATGGAGAGTTATATTCAGTTGTGGGCCAGATTAATGCCGAGTATAAAAGGGTTATAACCTCTTTTGCTGTTGATCTGATGCCTTTATTAATCAATTGTGCTATGTAGATAGCCTTCCTTACTACAGTATACATGTGCTGGTCAAAGTTAAGTACGCAGTCTACTTGTGATCCCTGGTCCCTTACCACTTCGTGGATACTTAGGGTATTGTTGATTTGATAGTGTGAAGGAAGATTGTTTGTGCCAAAAGGAATAATGATGCATTTCTCTGCATTCAGTTTGAGATTGTGACAAAGACACCAGTCAATGATCTGTGCAAGACCCTCCTAGAGTATACTGAGATCATTTGGGGATTCAGTAATTTCACCCAGTTTGCATACTTCTGCAGACTTGGTCAGCCAGAACCCCTAAGTTCTGACCTTAACTTTTGAGAAGTATATACTAAACAGTAGGGGGCCCAGCACTGACCCCTGTGGCACCACACTGGTAACAGGTCTGCTGGTTGCTGTGGAGTCACCCACTTTGATAGTGTGTGTCTGGTTTGTGTGCCATTTGGCAACCCATCTTAAAACTAAGGGGTTTACATTCAGTTTCTAAGTTTACGGGTAAAACCTGAGTGTGGTATTGTGTCAAAAGCATTTGCCAAGTCGAAGTATGTTGTGTGCACAGATTTGCACTCATCAATAGCCCTGGTCACATTTTCAAAAAAAATCCATCAGATTTAACAGGCAGGATTTGCCCTTGACAAAGCTGAATCGAGTAGTTTCCAGGGTTTGGAGGTCGCCTATGTCTTTAATTATGAGGTCCATAATGATACGTTCCATGGCTGGTCAGACTTATGGGTCTGTAATTCCCTGGGTCTGTTGCTAGGCCACCTTTGTGAAAGGAAATAACTGTTGCTTACTTCTCTTTTTTGGTTTAGAAAATAATTGTTGCTGTTCTCCATTCTACAAGAACAAAGCCTGTGGTTAGACTATGATTGAAAAGGGTAATTAATGGCGATGATAGTTCATGTTTTAGCCTGCTTAGAAGACAGCCTGGGATGCTGTCTGGTCCCATAGAGGCTGTGTATTTTGCCTTAACCAGGGCTTTGATAACCTGTTCTTCAGTTATTTAGGGTGGGTGGAGATCAGGGGAAGGTTTGTGGTCGGCTTACAAGGGATAAGGGAGTGAAATTTTCACCAAACCTATCTGCTAGCATGTTTGCTATCTCTTAGGAGTCAGTGTGTGTGCGATACCAATGATCACTAGTATCCTTGGCTGTGCTTGCTAAGTTTTTTCTCAAAGAAGCCCTTAGAGGTTTTGACAAGTTGTCTTATTTGCCTGTTGAAGCTGAGGAGGGTGCTTTTCCATTGTTGAGGTCTCACCTTTGTTTTCTTGGATAGCAACCTTTTTGCATTTATTGTAAAGTTTGTTGATGCTGGATGTCCACCATTGCGGCTTGTTTTTACTTGGGGTGTTGGCTTTGACACTTTCTGGTACAGCCGAGTCTATACACTTATGCAAGTGATTGTACAGGGCTTTAGTGTAAGCCTCAGTGTAGTTACCACTTCTAGCTGGGGATGGGGCTTGGAATGTATTTATACCTTCACCTAGGAGGGTATACTTTGCCTTGGTGAAGTTCTTTTAGTGTGATTTCACCCTTTGTGAGTTCTGGTGTTAGTGTTAGCTCAAAGGTGACTAATTTGTGGTCAGATATAACTAATTAGGGTCCAACAGTTGTGGTAGTGCATCTGTTTGACATGTTAGTGAGGACCAGATCTAGTATGTTTGTTCTTCTTCTTGGGGTGTAAACAATTTGTTTCAGGGCATTTGAGTTATCAAAGTCAAGGAACTTTTGTGCTAGCATAGGTTTGCCAGTTGATATTGGGATAATTGAAATCCCCCATAACCAGAGTATTCTTTAATATTTGGATTGTCTCCAGCTTGGTCAAGTAGGTATTGTGCGCATCATGACCCCTGGAGAGGGATCTGTAATGGGCTATGACTTGAATGGGAGTCTTACCCACCATAACCTGAACCTGGAGTAACTCCATGGAGTTGTCCAGTCTAACTAAATGGGAGGTGAATGTATCCCTAATATGAATAGAAACACAACCTCCTTTGGTTCTTACATGTTCATTTTGCAGTCTGAAGGTGTAGAAGGCATTGTAGCCTTGAAAGGCCAGGGTAATATCTGAGGCCTTGAAACAGGATGTTCTTCATTCCACATTGCTGCAGTCCTAACTATTGGGTAGTCCGCTGTCCAGTCGGCCCGAATACCAAAGTATATGGCTGACGTCGGTCAGGGCGCATTAGACTGACGTCAGTACGTCAGGGTACTAATGCGCATGATCGACGTCATATCCTCAGTCTTTTTTGCCGCATGGTCCGATGCAGAAGCAATTTTGCGAGTGCAGGTTGGCGTTCTGAAAATTTCTGAAGTCAGAGTTTCAGACCGAATCGAAGTTGGCTAAGTACCCGTTGGAATATTTTGGTTTTTCTTGCCTCAGTATTTAACCGGATGTCAGAAAAAGTGAATAACTGTATTTCTTGTGGGAAACAGATACCTCATAGGGATTACCATACTTTGTGTATACCTTGTTTAGGGCCTGAGCACGACGTTGTTGGATGCCGTTCTTGTGCTAGATTTAACAAACGCACTATTAAGAGAAGGTTAGACTGTGCCAGGTTAGTGTTTGGGAAGCGTTGTAACTATAAAATGCCGTCGGATGTTCCGGCCGGCTTCGCTAAAAACGCAAGGACAAAACAGCAAAGCCTAGAGGGGAAGAACCGACAGTCCCAGACGCCGGTTCTTTAGAGGGCTCAGTGGAGCCGGAGGTTTTGCCAGGTGTTTCTTTGGAGTCTCAGGGAGAGACTTTACTGTTACAGGATGTTTCCTCTCAGGAAGTAGGCCAGGCTGAGGGGCTTCTCAGGTGGCTGTTCTTCCCTCACTTCCTAAGGTGGTTAGGGCCTCCCCTTCTGTTTCCAAGGCTTCTTTAACGGGCAGGCCAAGTTTTGCTTCAGTGGGGGTTTCTCCTAGTGCTTCAGGGTCTTTGCCTAAGAAACATATGCTTAAAATGGCAGAGGATTTGATTACTATGATTAGGGGTTCTATGCCCCCTCCTGATAAGAGGCCTAGGGTGGAACCTGAGCTTGAGAGTTTTGAGCAATGCTCGGAGGCTTCTGAGTCTTCGGCTGAAGACTTGCAGGAGTTCCCTCCTTATTCTGATTCTGATGTGGATGATTCTACTCCTTCAGCTTCTCCTCCTGAGGATTTTTCATTTTCAGAGACTTTGCATTCCATGAGGGAGCATTTTAAATGGGAAGGCCAAGATTTCTCTGATTCCAGGAAAAGGCTTAGGGAGTTCTTGTTTTACCCCAGCATAGGCCTTTAGCTATACCTCCTGTTTTGAATGTGGTGGAAGATGTTTTGCAGAGGCTTCCCTGAATCCTGATTCTTTGCCTCCTGCCCCAGTTAAACCGGATAGGTATTATAGGGTGCCTGAAGCTCATAAGTATCTTTTAAGAGTCCTAGGGCAGACCCGGAAACTGTCTCTCAGGGGCCTAAAGGTGTAAAGGCCTCAGTTGTTAAAAATCCTGTCCCTCCTGATAAAGAGGCAAGGGCTTTGGATAGATGGGGAAAGAAAGTGTATACTTCTTCCACTTTAGCCATGAGGGCGTTGAATTGTCAGTTCCACATGTTAAAATATCAGAATTATCTTCTTTCACAGTTGAAATCTAAGGTGGATGCTCTGGCGGAAGGTATTGACTGTAAAGAGTTGCAGGATTTAGTTCATGTGTCTGAACAGGTGGGTAAGCATTCCTTGCAATGTGGTTTTGATGCTGTACAGGCCTCCTCCAGGGTGGCTGCCACTGGTTCTGTTCTTCGTAGGCACGCCTGGTTGAGAGATCAGAATTTAGCTGAGCATGTTAAGACAAGGATTTTGGATGCTCCTTTGCAATCTGATGTGTTGTTTGGTTCGCCTGTGGAAGAAGTTTTGAAGAAAATGGAGGACAAGGCTAAATCTATGCAAACTGTTAAAGATTTTTTGCAGGTGCAGCCTCCGAAGTTTAGTAGAAATTGGCCTGCTAAGGGTTGGACTTATCCTGCTTATGATTCCCAGTCTAGGGGTAGGTCTAGACGTGGTAGGGGCAGAGCTCAGGGTTCTTTTAGGCCTAGGACAGGGAGTTCCCCTGCTCAGACTTCTGGTGAGGGCAGGGGTCAGTCCTTTCGTAAGCAGACCCAATGACCTGCCTTTTCAGCTGCCAGTTCATTCTCGCCTGGCAGCACCGTTGGGAGGAAGGCTGTCTCTTTTCAAAGAAAATTGGGATTTAATTACCCAAGACAGATGGGTTCTGGATATCATTCACCACGGTTACAGGTTTTATTTCCATACCTTGCCTCCTTTCAAAGGCATGCCAGACATTCCTCCTCTACAAAGACAAGAGGCACAAGCAAATTTCTCTGTTACTCCAAATAGGGGCCATTCAGCCAGTTCCTGTGCCAGAAAGGGGCCTAGGATTTTATTCTCGCCTGTTCCTAGTACCGAAGAAGGGGAACACGTGGAGACCAATTCTGGATTTATCTATCCTCAACACTTATCTGGACATTCCCAAGTTCAAAATGTTGACGTTACAACAGCTTTTACCTCTACTGGGCAAAGATCACTGGATGGTAACTTTAGATCTCAAGGAAGCTTACCTTCATGTGCCTATAAGATTAAGTTGCAGAAAGTATCTGCGGTTTCGAGCTGGAAGTTCTCATTATCAGTTCTCTGCATTGCCCTTTGGCTTATCTACTGCGCCCAGAGTATTCACAAAGGTTCTGGCTCCAGTGATAGCTTACTTCAGGCTAAAAGGATTCAAATCTACCCTTACTTGGACGATTGCCTGATTCTGGCTCAAGAAAAGGAAGACCTTCTACAGCATCTGGAATATGTCATAGCAGTGCTAAGATGCCTAGGGTATTCTGTGAACGAAATAAAGTCCAGTCTAGTACCCTCTCAAGACATGTGCTTTCTGGGTGTGAGACTGAATACAGCAGCCCAGATGGCCTTTTTAACCCCGGACAAACAAAAGAATCTTTCCAGTTACTTCCATCAACTATCTCTTCAGTCCGGGCTGACTGCAAGGACAGTCCTTCAAGCCTTAGGGTTCATGGCATCTTGTATTCTGGTGCTTCCCAATGCCAAACTGCATATGAGGAAGCTACAATGGTATCTCAAAATGTATGGACACAGCACTGCCAGGATTTGGACACTGTCATTCAAATAATACCTTGCATTCAAAAGGAATTTTTGTGGCGGGCTCAGGAATGTCACCTAAACAAGGGACTCTCTGTGACCCGGCCAGAGGCGAGTCAGATTCTAACGACAGATGCCTCAGACATTGCTTGGGAGCTCATCTAAATGGAAAGTGGATACAAGACAAGTGGCCTGCCAGACTACAGCATCTACATATCAACATGAAAGAGATGTTAGCAGTCCAGTTTGCATTAATGGCTTTCAAGGAGTTACTTCTTCCAGGGCAGGTGTTGATTCTAACAGACAACACAACTGTCATGTGGTACATCAACAAACAAGGGGAACACATTCTTACCCATTGTGCAGGCAAGCAATGATTTTATGGGAGACTGCGCTCAGCTTGCAACTAACTCTTCAGGCAAGGTTTCTGCCGGGAGCACAGAACTCCTTAGCAGATGTGTTAAGCAGACAAATCATGGATCCCCACGAGTGGAAACTGGATCTTCATGTATTTCGAAAATTGACAGTGTCATGGGGAACTCCAGACATAGATCTGTTCGCTTCTCCACTAAACCACCAGCTGCCAAAGTTTTGCACAAAGAAGTTTCATCACACAGCTTGGAAAGTGGACGCTCTTTCTTTCAGTTGGAAAAATCTTCATGTGTATGCGTTTCCACCTCTGCCTCTTCTTCCAAAAGTGCTTCTAAAGGTCAGACAAGACAAGCCAAGGATGATTTTAATAGCTCCAGATTGGCCTCGGCAGCACTGGTACCCATTACTGAGGAGTCTGGTAAAGAAGCCTCCATGGCCTTTACCCTTGATTCCACACCTGTTGTCTCAGAGAGAAGGTCACCTGCTCAATGTCAAACTTCACTCTCTTCATCTAACAGCCTGGCATATTCTGTTTTGAAAGGCAGCAGGTCTCAACTTCCTCAACAAGTTTTAAATGTGATTATGGAAGCCAGGAGACCTAGTACAAGAAAAGTGTACGCAGAAAAATGGAAGAGATTTTTATTTTGGAGTGCAGCAAACAATTTGGAGATTTCGGAGCCAAATTTGAGTGTGGCTCTTCAATATCTTACTGAGTTATTGGACAAAGGTTTGTCTTTCTCTTCCATTAAGATTCATGCTGCAGCAATTTCAGCTCACTATGATTGTGACCCACCATTGTTTTCGCATCCTTTGTTCAAGCAATTTCTTAGAGGGGCAAAGAATATAAGACCCCCACGTAGAGCTCCTACTCCTGCTTGGGATCTCAATTTTGTGTTGGAGAAACTTACTCTACAACCTTTTGAGCCTGCGGCTACTGCTGAATTGAAATACTTGTCATGGAAGACTGCTTTTTTGCTGGCCATTACTTCTGCAAGAAGGGTTTCTGAGTTACAGGCCCTTATGGCAGTGGAACCTTTTTTGATTTTTCATAAGGATAGGGTATCTTTACGTACTAATCCTTCCTTTATGCCTAAGGTGGTTTCTAGTGTGGCTTTAAACCAAACTATTCATTTGCCTACTTTTTATGCAGATCCCCAAAATAAAGGGGAAAAGATTTTGCACACTTTAGATGTACACAGGCAATTGCGTTATTTTTTGAGCAGGACTAAAGATTTTAGGCAGTCTCAGCAGTTGTTTATTTCTTTTGCTTTGAGTTCTCAGGGCAAGCCTGTGTCAAAACAAACTATTTCTAGATGGATTGGGTGTTGCATTTCATTTTGTTATTCCCATCATGGCAAGGAAATTCCAGCTGGGATTAGGCCTCATTCCACTAGGGCTACTGCCACTTCAACAGCATTTCTAAGGGGTGGCAACTAAGGATATTTTGGAGGCAGCTACTTGGAGTTCAGTGCATACTTTCTCTAAGCATTATCACCTTCCTCTCTACTCTAAGTCTAGGGCTGGTTTTGCCACTGCTATTTTGCAAGGCATGTTGTCAGTTCCTGCTTCCTTATGATTTGCCAGCCTCCCTTACCTCTGCTTTGGGATTCTACCCAATAGTTAGGACTGCAGCAATGTGGAATGAAGAACATAGTACAGTTTTGTACCTACCATAAATGTAGATGTTCGAGGATCCACATTGCTGCAGTCCAATTTACCCTCCCTCCTTCCCCTCTGTGTTTAGGGGTGGTTGTGTAGGTGAGGTTATATTATGCTATTTTTGTATATTCTGTATATATATATATATATTTTGGTGCAGGTATGTTGGGAGTGTTTGGTTTTTGGCCTTATCTTTTCAGGGTCTTCTGACATCTGGGGCAAGAAAAGACTGAGGATATGACGTCGGTCATGCGCATTAGTACCCTGACGTACTGACGTCAGTCTAATGCGCCCTGACCGACGTCAGCCATATACTTTGGTATTCGGGCCGACTGGACAGCGGACTACCCAATAGTTAGGACTGCAGCAATGTGGATCCTCGAACATCTACATTTATGGTAGGTACAAAACTGTACTTTTCTGTGACTGCACAGACATCTACAGCTTCCAGTAATAGAAGTGCTTCCAGGGTGTTCTGTTTTTGGTTTAAGTTCCTAGCGTTTAGCAGCATGACCTTTACTTTGTTATGATTGGCAAATTTTACGTTGGTAAATTTGTTTTTGAGATCTATGGAGGAGGCGAGAGCCTTTGCCAGCAGTTGAAAGCCTAGATATGCCAGATGCAAACCATCTCTGACAAAGTAACGAGGTTTGTCGACTGTGGCTTCCCAGGCAGACAGGACTTGGATCCCCTGTGAATGACACCAAAAACTAAGCCAGTTATTGAAAGCAATCATTTTTGTTTACACTGTGGCATCATTCTAGGTGAGGGTAGTATGCTGCTCAAGGCTAGGGACATACCTACCTGTGACATGTACTCAGAGAGCTCAATCATGTCTGTCTTCTTATAGTCCACTGAGGTACATCTCAGGTCGTTCACTCCAACTTGAACTATGACAGAGTCATAATGGTACTTGTTGCTGAGAGACCTGAGTGCATGAGTGATCTGATGAATCCTGGCACCAGACAGGCAGCTGACCGTGACTTTCTCTTTGTCCAACCTGGTGAGTGGGACATCCTTGTGTCTCACTGTCGACTCTCCAGTAACTAGAAATTCTGTTTTTTGAGTTTTACAGCTAATGGACTTGGTAAGTGAGACACTGGTTGCTATGTGTCTTGGGTGCTGTGGGACCTGTGTTAGCTGTAACAGTCTTGTGATTTGGAGGTCTCTTATGTTTCAGTAAGTTTTTTGAGAGAATCTCTGCTTATGTTGATTTTTGTGTTAAATGCATACTGTGTGTATGAGTAGTGGCAGTATGCACATGTTTAGTGGTAGGTGGGTTGACAACCTTCTCCGTGTTACTGTTTTGTGTGTGGGAGAGCATGGGTTCTTGGTGTAGATTCATCTCTCTCACACGCACTGTATTAGAGTAAGATATTAGTAGAGGGTTGTCTGTGTACATGAGACAATTTCTACACTGCCTCAAGAAACCCAAGTCAACAAGGTAAGCAGGAGAAACCAGGGTGGTCCAACTGACCATAATGCTAGGTTGAAGACTGTTATTAAGGGGCACTTTTCAGGATTGATATAGGAGGAGTTCAGTGGTTGGATATATCTGCCTGGGTTTTTTTGTTGGTAGTTTACTAGGTTTCAGCTCACTAGTAGTATTTCTGTGATCAGGAAAGTACTAAGGATGAGGGCTACACTAATGTGCTACAACTGTATCTAAAGGAAAAAACTGCTGAATTTATCTGTCTGGCTGTGGTGCACAGTTGCGCAGCAGTGAGAGGTGCAATGCTAAAACAAGCAGAAACTTGCTCAAATAAAGGTATTAAATACCAGAAGCTAACAATTTGAAAAAAAAAAAACTTTTAAAAGGTTCAAAATGACTGATGAGGATCCTTACCTCAAGCCCTAGACCAATCATCCTTCACCAGACAGGTTCCAATCAGCACAATCCTCTCACTAGAGTGCAGAAGGGCCCCTTCCAATCCAAGATGGCCTGGAAATGTGCTCAGAACAAACAGCCATTACAAACAGACCTAGATGTAGCAAATCTGTATCTGGACTATGCTACAGCTACTAGCTACCCTAGGTTCGGCGAGAACAACTAGAGGATTTTTAACACAACAGAAAATAGCAGTGAGACACTAAAAAGCTTTTAAAACAGCAGAAAATCAGCAAGGAGACTCTAAAAACAGACAACTGCACACAGACCTGATTAAAATAAACAAAACACTGGTGGAGTATATCAACTCAAACTACAAAAGGCTAGAAAAAATGGAAGAAGCTTTAAACAGATATTCAGATGAGATGATAAAACTGCAAAACTCAGAGGTTGAAAAGAAGAAAATGCTAGCTGAATATGAAACTGCACAAGAAAAGATGTTTCAAAAAATAATGCAATTATAGGACACAGAATGTAGGGAAAACCTGAGATTTTCTGCTGTACCAGAGAAGCTGGAAGGAACAAACTGTATTAATTTTATGAAAGCACAAATAAGCAACTAAACTGGTATTCCACAATAGGAATTGTTAATTGAAAGGGCATATCATATGTATGCTCCAAACCTGGCTATAAGAAAGCAACCTAGACCTTTTAATAGTAAAGATGCAATCTTACCAGCAGAAGGAGATGATTCTGACAAAACTGTGGCAGAGGGACAAAATACTAAAAGTGGGAGACAGCAGAGTGTTCGTGGAGAATGTACACCAGGACACAACAGTCAGGAAATCCTTCTATGTGGCACACCTCATCACTAAGGGCTTTTCATCCAGAAAAAAGGAGGTCATTGTCCCACTGTACTCATCCCTCATTAGACCCATTATAGAATACAATGCCCCATTTGGTATGTGCCTCTCAAGACACCTGCAACAACTGGAAAGGCCACAGAAATACCTCACTACAAGAATCACAGGCCTAAGGCAGATGCCCTATGCTGACCGCCTTAAAAAACTCCAGCTATACTCTGTCGCATATCATCTACTCAGAGGCGATCTTTTCTTAACATACAAGTTTCAATGGAAATTGCTTGTGAGAAGGAAAAAACACAAGAATTGACTAAAAGAATCAAGAATACATTGAGAATGAAGTAGAGACAGGATTTGGAAGATGGAGATGAACAGGAATAAAGCCAGTAACTTGGAAATTGACAAATGTGGGATTACAAAGCAACAATCATATTTGTGAAACATACCAGAACAAGCAAATCTGGAAATATTGGACTTTGTTAAACTTGTAGGGGACTCTAAAGCATATGCCCTACTTCAAGTCATTAATGTTTGCAAAAATACTTAGGGGAGAAGTGGAGGGCGAAAGTTAACTGTAAGTAAAACAGTTTTTTTTCTTAATGGTACTATTTTAATAGTGCATGGATTTCTTTGCATGCTATTAAATAAGGTTTTCTTGGTTATTTTTAAGTGTAATGGAGGACTAATGTAAACAGGTGCTCCTGTTTTCTTTTCTTTTTTTTTTTTCTTCTCACTTTCTCCTTGTTCAGTTTTAAGAAATGTAGGCAAACCAATGTTAAAAAAAGAAAACTGGATAAAAGAGTATGACAAAAGAAAAAATAATGTGCTTTTTTCATTCTTGAATAGGGGAATGACTGGATTAAGGCCCGTTGCTTGACCTAGTAACAAGTTTTAAGAGAAAGCAAGGACATGAAAAAATATTGAATACTATAAGGCTTTTCCTAGTAAATAAATGTATGCTTAGCAATGTTGTATCTGGTTCTTATGTATCTAGGAGACAATCTGATAAAGAGAAATAGTAGGAGATAATGTTCTCTGAAAGCATTATTAGGAAGGTAAAACTTAAAGCCTTTATGGGATTGGTAGGTGAGACACTGGTGTTGCTATGTGTCTAGGGTGCGGTGGGAACAGCGTTAGTTGCAACAGTCTTATTATGTTTCAATAATTTTTTTAAGAGAACCTCTGCTTATGTTGATTTTTGTGTTAAATGCATACTGTGTGTATGAGTAGTTGCAGTATGTGCATGTGTTGTAGTAGCTGGAAGTTAATATTTAACAAAAAAGTTGTTGTCATATGTAAAAGTTGGGAATAATAACTTTTTAAGACAATGATGTTTTCTGTAATGTCTTTAAATGTCATTGGTCTCACAAATAAGTAAAAAGAAGAAAGAGTAGTGAACTATATTAAAAAGTATAGAGTGCAAATAGCTATGCTACAGGATACACACTTGGAAAGAACTAAACATGTGAATTTAATAAAGAAAGGTTTTCAGGATGGCAATTCAGCAGAATACGTGGAACGAAGGAAATGAATTGCAAGAGGAGCTCCAGTAGTGACAGAAGAGGATAAAAAAGATAATAATGGCAGATTTGTAGCACTAGGGGGCTACTGGCAAGGGAGGAGAATTACACTGGTGTGTATTTTTATTTCACCTAAAACTGTTGTAATGGCGCTTAAGTCAATTCTGGGAGAAATAATTAGCTTTCAGCAAAGAACATTACTTACAGGTGGTGACTGGAATTTGTTTTCCAACAGTGCAGATGTGTCTGGGGTGCCCAGAAGTGAAGAATATAACAGAGGAGCATAAATTTTTGAAGAAATTTATGAAAATATTTTCCATGGAAGATGTGAATTCGGTACTAGGAGTTCAGAGTGAATTTATTCCCCAAGATACAACATTGGGGTAGGCTAGACATAATTTACATTTCACAGGAACATATGCATTTAATTGAAGGTCTTGATATGCACCTTATAAATATTTCAGATAATGGGCAAATAATGACTAAAATAAAAACACAGTATAATGAAATAAAAATCAGACACTGGTGCTTTCCTCCTATCTGTTGAAAAGAGAGACATTTAAGGAATGAGTAGTGGAAATTATTCAGGAGCTATAAGAGAAGACATAAATTTCTTCTGAAAATACAGCTAATGAGTGGGATAAAATTAAAGTGGAGTTTAACAATGGGGTGGAAATAAAAGAAAGGGAGATAATGTTAAGAAGTAACAAGAATTATTTAGAGGGACTGACAAATGTTAAAGTATTGCAAAATAGGGGGAATCCCACAGAACAAGAACAGGAGCATCCCCAGAATGCTAAATAGAAAATAAGGGATTACCTCAATAATATGCATGAGTTTAGAAAGACTACTGTTAAGCAGCTGTTTTTTCATAATAACTCTAGAGCACTAAACCTTTTAGCATAATACTCAGGCAACAGAAAGTAGAAAGGGCTGTCACCAAGCTTAGGGAGCCTATATCAAGAGATCCTGTAGATTTATTACAAATATGTTAGAAATTATATCAAAGTCTGCATAAATATCTCATTCACTCCAGTGGA
Organism: Protopterus annectens; assembly: GCF_019279795.1. Lineage (NCBI taxonomy): Eukaryota > Metazoa > Chordata > Ceratodontiformes > Protopteridae > Protopterus > Protopterus annectens. Next base: position 947,335,904 of record NC_056729.1, read on the forward strand.
GCTCAGGAAGTTTGCATTGTAACTTCCAGTGGGTGGAGCCTAAGCCTTTTCACAGAATCAAATTATGTCCTCACATTTCAAACAAGTGTTCATATCTCTGGAACCACAAAGATTATGCATGTACTATAAATGGCAATCTCTTCAGCACAAACTATTTTAAAGTGGAAGTATTCTTCCTAGGTCTTAAACCGAATTTTATAAGTCACAGTAAACACAGTAACTATTTGTAATATTTTGCAAACAACTTACAGTTTCTCAGCAACCACTCAAGTTACATACATACTGTCAACAGCATTTTATTAATCTAGATAAGAGCTTTCATATGTGGCTAAGGAGTACTGTCTGTGTTACTTGGCTGTTGAGATACTTAGAAAAAATTGAAAATTATATCTATATATAAATTAATGTCATAAAAACAACAGTTAATGTTTATTTACTTGCACTAGGCAGAGGTCAAATATTAATGCAGCTGAGTTTGCTGTTGTGTAAGTTTTAAGATGAAATCTTTTAAAACCTTGTACATAGCATGGTTTTGGAATTATCGATGCAAATATGAACAAGCAACATTTGACACCTAGAGGAGTCAGTAGGAGTTAACTGCAGATGCACCTGGAGGCGTCACTCAGATGTAATGAGATAAAGCAGAGAAATATGGAACTCAAGAAAAGGTACAAATGGAAACGTTATGGAAGAATTAAATATGCCAAGATTACAGCTTGGGGAGGCTCAATTATCAGCAGTTAGGATAGTAGGAGATGAGATAAAAAATGTGATGTATAAAAAAATCTACAAGAAAGTTTCCAGGAATAGATGGTATTTCCCTGGAAATTTGGCAGCTAGGAGGGGAAAACTGATAAAGATAGTGAAGGTTTTGTTTAACAGTGTTTTTAAAGGAGGAGAAGTGCCAACATCCTGGAAGAAAGCTGTGGTGGCTGTAATACCTAAAGAGGCTTAACATCCATCTGATCCAGCTTCATATAGGCCCATTTCAATACTAAACCATGATTATAAAGTGTTCATGTCTATAATGGCTAAAAGAATGGAAAAGTTATGCCAAAACTGATAGATACGGATCAGTGTGGTTTTGTGGAGGAGAGACTTTGCTGTATTTATCTGTGCTATCTAAGGAATCTGTTGCATTCTGCTACCCGTAAGTACTATTTTATACTGTATTTTGCACTTTTAAACTGTATTTTTGTTATATTGCTAACTTTATAAAACTGTTCTTGCTGATATGTTGCATTTCTTTGTTTGCCGTAGTATAGACTAGATTCAGACCTGCTGAATCTGGTTCTGATTGTTAAATTGAGCACTAAACCAGGCTATCTTTTCTTGGAGAGGGATACCTGCACCCTTGAGGCAGAAGAGTACAGTTAGGACTCATATGATTGAAGGTTGTTGGCACAAGGCTAATTTTTGAGCTTTTTTATTTAAGTTGTTTAATTCAGTTTGTTTACTGTTTTAACACAGCTCCACAGAGTTAGGCGACCAGCCACTGCTCTGCTGTATTCATCTATGCAATCCAAGGAATCTGTTGCATTCTGCTAACCATAAATACAATTTTATACTGTATTTTGCACTTTTAAACTGTATTTTTGCTATATTTCTCATCTTTTAAAACTGTTCTTTTTGATTTGTTGCACTTTTTTTGGCTGTAGCATAGACTAGATTCAGACCTGCTGAATCCATCTCTGTTAAACTGAGCACTAAACCAGGCTATCTTTTGTTGGATAAGGCCCCCCTGCACCCTTGTGCCAGCAGAGTACAGTTATGGCTCATCTGATTGAAGATTGTTGGCACAGGGCTCACAGGTTTGTGCTTGTTTTAACACAGTTCCATAGAATTAGGTGACCAGCTACTTCTCTGCTGCATTAATCTGTTTATGCATAGCGCACCTCCATGCACCATTGTGCACTACCACATAGTGGGAGTAACCATTGGTGGTTATAGATGCAAAAGCTTCAGTAGATAAATTTTCCCTTAGTAGCTGCCTGTGCTCCAGCTGAGAAGTTTTTAAATTTTGCTTAGCTGCTCAGAGATAACCTCAGCTGTGCTTTTGCCCCTTAAACAGTCCCAAAACCACCAAATCTACAATTGTCTAATACCATTTAGAGAACCCCTGCGAGTATAGACCCTTTATAGAGCAAACCATTAATACAGACCCCATTTAAAGCACCCAGTTATACCACACTCCTCCATTTTCTCTCCTTACTGTGAAAACAGGATTTAACCTAGCATTACGGATGGTCAGTTTCCCTATATTCTCCTACCAGCCTAATTGACATGGATATATTGAGGCAGTGTAGCAACTGCCTCATGTACCCTGACAACCCTCTACTCCTAAATGACCCAAGTACAATTTGTGAGAGATGCATCTGTGATGCTCGTGCCCTGGCCCAGCAATCAAGGAGCCTCAATCCTCACCACTAACACCAGTGAGGGGCGTCTCATATAGGAGGAAAGGATAACAAATACATACTGTAAAGTGCAATATCCCTTACGGGCACACAGAGATCACAGTCAGTCTGGGGCTGGTTTCTCCCTTGCTCTCCAGGTCCCCAATAAGACTCCCCACCGGCACACCTATAGGGTCCAGATCTCAGCATAGTGGGCAAGCTAAAACCTCCAGCATCCCCTCTGTCCAACCAGTGCTTCGTGTCCCTGCCCAAGTAGCTGACACATACACACACACACACACACACACACACACACACACACACACACACACACACACACACATACACACTTTGAGAAGAGTTTATATAACCACACAGACACTCCTGGGGAAGGCTGGCCCAGGTTCTCCAGCTGTGCCCCCTTTCCCAGACTATACAGTAGTAGCAGCTGCCGCCACCCACTAATATTTATCAGCTACTCAAAGGCCCTTAAAAGGGTGTCCAATTATTACTGTGCAATGTTATTATTCAATTGTTAGTATAGCCCAGGGCTAAAGCTATTGGAGTGGCTTTGTACAATTTTACCAGAGGCACACAAGTACTCCAAAAAGCTTAAATTATCTCTACAAAAACAGCTGCAGTTGAAAGGGTTTAAAAATATTTAATAATAAATAGTCAAAACACAAGACAATACTTTTTACTACACAGTGCTAATCAAGAGTTGAGAGATCACAGAGAAATACTTAAAATAATTCAGTAGTACAGTTCTGACATCACAGAAAAACACAGTCTAATCTTTCTAGTTTCTAGCTATTTCTAAGGGAAAACACAATTCTAAGATAAACTTAAATATAGAACAAAGGCAGTGCTGAGTTGTATGGTCAGGACAGTCCTGATTCACATTACATAATTCTTCACACTTTCCTGGAGTTCCCAGGCTAACAGGCTGCATTCTTTGGTAAGCTCACACCAGGCCAGGAAGCAAAGCCATTAAGGACATTTATGCATTCATATTCTGGCCATTAACTCTGGCCTTAATACAATAGCAAGAATTCCTTCATCTAAACTGGCCGGAGCCATGTTTATATCAAAGGGTCACAACATGCTTTACTTGGTCAGCAGAATGCACTGTTGTTACATTATTTTCCAGTTCCATATGTAACACTATTTTTACCATTTAAGACAACAAGCCTGTGGTTTACATTAATATTTACAGATGACATAATTATCTCCAAAATTCTATCTGGCTAGGCTGGCAGCCTTCATCTGTCTTCTCCCAATCTTCACATATCCCCCCCTCCACCCCGGAGAACTCAAGCTAGTTTTTCAAGTGACCCTTGAGAAACGCTGCTTGAGAGGGTTAGGTCTATCTGAATATACCTTACCCCATTCCCTGTCTTGAGAGCCCATCTGCATTGGCATTGCTAATCCCACTGCGGTGCTGCATGGACATGTCATATGCTTGCAACCCCAGGCTCCATTTTAGCAACTTGGCATTTTGCTGGCTGGCTCTGTTTAACCAAGTTAGGGGGTTGTGATCTGTCATAACAGTAAATTTCCTTCCATACAGATAAGGTTGAAGTTTCTGCAGTGCCCACACTATGGCTAGACATTTCTTTTCTACAGATGCATAGCATTCCTCCCTGGGTCAGAGCCTATGACTGAGATAAACCACTGGGTGCTCTTCCCCCTCTGAAGAAATCTGGCTAAGCACAGCCCCCACCCCATGGCTCAAAGCATCCACCTGCACAACAAATTATTTGTTGTAATCTGGACTGGCTAACATAGGGGGTCCTCCCAAAGCTTTTTAAAGCTTCTGGAATGCCTGCTCACATGATGGGGTCCACACTACCTTATCTGGCCTGTTCTTCCTTATCAGGTCTGTGAGTGGAGCAGCTATGGTACTATAACTGGGGACAAACTTTCTGTAGCACCCTGCTGTCCCTAAAAATACACTCATCTGCTTTTTAGTAACAGGTGCAGGCCATGCCTGGATGGCTTCAACTTTGGCAGGTTCTGGCCTTATCTTTACCACTCCCCACTCCATGTCCTAGGTAGGAGACATCTGCCATACTCACCTGACATAATGGTCAACCCTGCCGTCTGTAGTCTGACCAGCACCTTCCTGACATGCCGAAGGTGCTCTGGCCAGGAATGGCTGTAGATTGCAATATCATCTAGGTACGCAAGGGCACATCCTCCTACTCCTGCTAGGATATGATCTACCAGCCTCTAGAAAGTCGCTGGGGCATTCTTCATCCCAAAGGGCATTTTTGTGAACTCATACAAGCCAAAAGGAGTCAGAAAGGCTGACTTCTGTCTAGCACTGGGAGTCAAGGGCACCTCCCAGTGACCCTTGGTAAGATCAATGGTTGTAAGATACGTAGCCCCACCCAGCTGCTCGAGGGCCTCATCTGTCGTAGGCATGGGGTAAGCATCTGACTCTGTGTGGCTATTTAATTTCCTGTAGTCCACACAGAACCTGGTGCTGCCCAGGGACTGTTGGACTCTTGAATCACCCCTAGTTCCAACATCTCCTGTACTTCCTCCCTCAGAGTCTGTTTGACTCTCTCAGGCACTCTATAAGAGGCCTGCCTAATAGGCCTTTGGGGTCCTGTGTCCACCTGGTGTTGCCCCAGGTGGGTGCACCCTGGTTTCCCAGTGAATATGTTCTGAAATTCCTGCAGCACTGCTCGGATTTCTCGAACCTGAGTAGGAGATAGCTGATGGGAGATTGCTACCCCTTCCCCTGAGGTGTCAGCCTGAGCCACACTGAGGAGATCAGTCCCCAGATCTCCCTCAGACTCCTCCTGCAATCCACTGTGCATGCTCAGCACATGGGCCTCCCTATCATGGTAAGGTTTCATCATGTTAACATGGTACAATTTGTGCACCTGCCATCTGCTTAGCAGTTCCACCATGTAGTTAACATCACTTACCTTTCTTACCCCCTTGTGGGGTCCCTCCCAAGCTGCTTGCAGTTTGTTGTGCCTGACAGGAATGAAAACCATTACCTGCTGCCCCACACCATACTCTCTAGCTCGAGCATTCCTGTCATACCACATCTTTTTCTGTTGTTGGGCTTCTGCCAGGTTCTCCTGGGCCAAGCCCATGAGTTCCCTGAGCCTTGTCCTGAAGTTTAGGACGTATGTCACAACAGACCCCTTGTGAGACTCACACTCACCTTTCCACTCATCTCAAATTAAATCTAGAGGTCTCCTCACCCTATGCCCATACATCAACTCAAAGGGTGAAAAACTTGTGGATTCCTGGGGAACTTCTCTGTAAGCAAACAACAGATGGGGCAAATATTTGTCCCACTCCCTCTTAAACTGATCTGCAAATGCCCGTAGCATGGACTTGATTGTAGAGTTTAACCTCTGAACAAGACCATTAGTCTGGGGATGATAGGAGGTGGTCTTCATGTGCTTCACTCCACAGGACTTACACAGACAAGCCAGCAGGTCTGACATGAAATTTGCACCTCTGTCAGTCAGTATTTCTTTTGGGAAACCTGCCCTGCTGAAAATCTCTAACAAAGCATTTGCCACCTTCTCTGCCTCAGTGGAGGACAAAGCCACTGCCTCAGAGTATCGTGTAGCATGATCCACTACCACTAGGATATACTTTTTTCCCTGTGGAACTTGGGGTACTCAGAGGACCCACAATATCCATAGCTACCCTCTGAAATGGCTCCTCAATCACAGGCAAAGGCATCAAAGGATCTGTCACCTTGTCTCCTGCCTTGCCTACCCTTTGGCACCACTCACAGGTCCTGCAGTACCCTGTTACATCTCTGGAAATTCCAGGCCAATAGACATTCTGCATAATATGCCTCTTTGTACATTTTATGCCCATATGACCTGCAAAGGGAATATCATGGGCTATGGCTAGAAGTGCCAGATGGTAAGCTCTTGGCACTACCAACTGCTGTACTCTCTCACCTTCTAGCCCTCCCTCAGGAGTCCACTCTCTGTACAGTAACCCTTTGTCCCAGTATACAGATTCCCCCTTTCCTTGAGAATCAGATGCCTCCCTAGCTACCTGCCTCAGGCTCTGCATTCAAAACATTTAACCCTAGCTCCTGGAAGTGTACCTGGATTAGTGGCTTCCCCTGCTACTGGCAGATTCTGTTGGGGCAGTCTGGGCTGCCCACTATGGGTTCCTTTAGACCCATGAGCAGTACTGAGGGTCCATTTCCTGTGCAGGACTGCCCTGCTTGCCAGGTATAGGTGTCCCTTCTTCCCCCACTCATCTGAAGTAGCACATTGTCTATCAGCTAACCAGATCCTCATGTCCTCAGGCAAAGTGCTAAGGGCTTGTTCCCTCACCAAAAGATCTGCCAGCCCTTCAAAAGTGGTGGCCTGACATCCACTCATCCACCTATGGAACTAAGTGCACAGTTCAGCAACATATTCACAAACACTTTCATCTGCCTTGCGTCTATTCTCACAAAACTTTTTCCTATAACTTTCAGGTTTTAGCTTAAACAATTCTAACAAGTGATCTTTAACAGCAGTATAATGAAAGCATGCAACATCAGACATTTTTGACAAAACAGTTATGGCTTTACCATGGAGTAAGGGGGTCAGGAACCGTACATAGAGCCTTTGGTCATCCCCATACTGTTTGCATACCCATTCAAACATGTGAATGAAACTATCAAAATTATCCCCTTCTTGAAACTGTGGAAGAAATTTACTGACCTGTTGTGCTTCTGGGGTCCAGTTACTCCCATCCCCATTACCTCCATGACTTTGGCTAAGAGTTAGCATCTCATTCTTATGCTGCCTCTGCCTCTCCTTTTCCTCAGCTTCCAGGCGTAGCAGTTTCTCATTCTCCTCAGACTGCAACCATCGTAGTTTCTCATTGTCCTCACTCTCGACACCTCAGTGTCTCAGTTGCTTCTATTTCCACATGCCTGGCCTCCAACTTAAGTCTCTTTAGCTCCAGATGGATTTTTAAGTCCTCTGCAGAAAGGTTGAGCTGTCCATTCTCCGAGGGTATTATATCTCCACTGCCAGTATGATTGTCCTCCTGGTTGCTGTTTTCTCATGCAGCTGTAACCAAGGCTGCAATCAGGTCGCCCTTAGTCAAGTTTCCATGCACCAGTCCCCTAGCCTGGCACATCTTAGCCAGCTGTCTCCTTTTCACCTTTCCATACTCCTGTGCTGACATGCTGCCTACTCATCCTGACTAACTAAGCTAACAAAAAAAAGAAAACAGTTGTGATCTGAACTCTGAGTATTCACTGCATGGCTGATTTAGAATACAAAACACCCTCAAAACTCACTGTACCCAGGCTACAGGAATTCACTATACCCACACCACTACAAGCCAATTAGTATTTGCCACCAATTAATATGCGATGTGGATATCCCACCACCGCCAAACAATTATATGTGATGCCCGAGACCTGGCCCAGCAATCAAGGAGCCTCAATCCTCACCACAAACACCAGTGGAGGTGTCTCATATAGGAGGAAAGGATAACAAATACACACAGTAAAGTGCAATTTCCCTTAAGACCACACAGAGATCACAGTCAGTCCGGGGCTGGTCGCTCCCTTGCTCTCCAGGTCCCCAGTAAGACTCCCCACTGGCACAGCTATAGGGTCCAGATCTCAGCCTAGTGGGCAAGCTAAAACCTCCAGCACTCTTTCTGTCCAACCAGTGCTTCGTGTCCCTGCCCAAGTAGCTGACACACACACACACACACACACACACACACACGCACACGCACACGCACACACACACACACACACACACACACACACACGCACACGCACACGCACACACACACACACACACACACACACACACACACACACACACACACACACACACACACACACACACACACTTTGAGAAGTTTATATAATCATACAGACACTCCTGGGGAAGGCTGGCACAGGTTCTGCAACTGTGCCTCCTTTTCCCAGACTATACAGTAGTACCAGCTGCCACTACCCACTAATATTTATTAATATTACTCAAAGGCCCTTAAAAGGGTGTCCAATTATTACTGTGCAATATTATTATCCAATTGGTAGTACAGCCCAGGGCTAAAGCTGTTAGAGTGGCTTTATACAATTTTACCAAAGGCACGCAAGTACCCTCAGGAGCTTAAATTATATCTACAAAAACAGTCACAGTTGAAAGGGTTTAAAATATTTAATAATAAATAGTCAAAACACAAGACAATACGCTTTACTACACAGTGCTAGTCAAGAGTTCAGAGGTCACAGAGAAATACTTAAAATAATTCAGTAGTACAGTTCTGACATCACAGAAAAACACTTAGTCTAATCTTTCTAGTTTCTAGCTATTTCTAAGAGAAAACACAAGTCTAAGATAAACTTACATATAGAGCAAAGGCAGTGCTGATTTGGATGTTCAAGACAAAAATGCTTAATGCTCTCTGATTCTCTCTGTTTAAATTGATACTACAGTCCTGATTCACATTACATCATTCTTCACACTGTTCTGGGGTTCCTAGGCTAACAGGCTACATTCTTTAGTAAGCTCACACCAGGTCAGGAAGCAAAGCCATTAAGGACATTTATGCATGCAAATTCTGGCCATTAACTCTGGCCTTAAAACAATAGCAAGAATTTCTTCATCTAGAATGGCCGGATCCGTGTTTACATCAAAGGGTCACAATATGCTTTACTTGGTGAGCAGAGTTCACTGTTGTTACATTATTTTCCAGTTCCATATGTAACAATATTTTTACCATTTAAGACAACAAGCCTGTGGTTTACATTAATATTTACAGATGACAGAATTATCTCCAAAATTCTATCTGGCTAGGCTGGCAGCCTTCATCTATCTTCTTCCAATATTCACAGCATCTACACTAAGAATCTGGAATTCTTGCTCTCTCACACACAGAACAGTAACACTGAACAGGTTATCAGCTCAAATACTGCACCTCCTAGCAAACCATGCACTCAACACACAAAGCATCATACCTGGAGGTGTTCACCAGAAACCTACCTAAATACCAGAGACCTTCCAAACACAAACATGCTAAACCTAATACAGCACCTACAGCACTCAATACACAAAAACACAAGCACCAGTGTCTCACCAAATAAGCATCTAAGGCAAAGCATGGGTCTATATCAGCATATTGAATGCTGAAAACACCAAATGCAATTTAATCGAACTGAAATGTTCGAAATCTCAAAAGAGCGAACTGACGGAACATCGATTTCTTTCCCAGGGAAAGAAATTGGTGTTCCGTGCAAAAAAAAAAAAATTCAATACTTTAAACACTGACAGAAGTTGGGGGCCTCGCCCTGCACCCCCCCCCAATGTGGGGGGCTGTGCCCCCCACACCCCCTACTTAAATATACCAACCTCGAGACCGCACCACAGTGGAGGAAATATCAAACTCTGATGATGGCCACCAATTTCTTTCCCAGGGAAAGAAATCGATGTTTTGTCAGTTCGCTCTTCTGAGATTTCGAACATTTCAGTTCAATTAAATTAAATTTGGTGTTTTCAACATTCGACATGCTGATAGGAACCCCAAAGCACATCTAAACAAACTTTTTTAGACATAGGTGACTCCATTGTGAGACACACAGATGTCCCTCTCACCAGGCTGGACATGGAGAAGGTTACGGTCAGCTGTCTGTCGGCTGCCAGGATCCGTCAGATCACACATGCACTGAAGTCTGTCAACAACAAGTGCTGTTATGACTCCATCATAGTTCATGTTGTTGTTGTGAATGACGTGAGACGTACCTCATTGGACTATATGAAGACAGACATGATTGACCTCTATGAATATGTGTCCCAGGCAGGTATGTGCCTAGCCTTGAGCAGCATTCTACCCTCACTTAGGATGATAACACAATATAAACAAAAAAATGATTGACTTCAAAAATTGGCTTTATTTCTGGTGTCATTCTAAGGGGATCCAGTTCCTGTCAGCCTGGGATGACATAGTTGATGGACCACACTACTTTGTCAGAGATGGTCTTCACCTGTCACAGCTAGGCTTTTGGTTACTGGCCAAGTCACTTGCCTCCCCCATAGTGCCTTTTTAGGCAAGGTCTTATGAACAAAATTTCTGACGTGAAAATATCACTGACAAATAAATTAAAGGTTTTGCTGCTAAATGCTAGGAATTTAAACCAGAAATTGCAGTCTCTAGAAGCACTCCTCTCCCTGAAGAATTGGTTCAGGGCCGCAGAGAATACCTTGGCCTTGCAAAGCTACAGTGCCTTCCACACTCTAAGACTACAAAATGAACATATGAGAACCAAAGGAGGAGGAGAGCCTATCTTCATCAAAGATAAATACACTTCTAGACTGGTTAGACAAGAAAACTCCATAGAGTTACTCCAAGTTCAACTAACTGTGGGTAAGACCCCACTTCAAGTCATCATTAGCTGTAGGCCCCCTTCATTGAACCAAGATACCCACGCTATTTATTTGGACCTACCTGAGTCAATCAGATTACAGCCAGACACTCTAGTCATGGGTGATTTTAACTATCCCTCCATTGATTGGGAAACTTATATGAGTACCATCATGTCTGAGGTCAGTGGTCTGACTTTTTGTTGCTGCTGGCTGTTACGCTGGATGGTGCTGTGTGTATAGTTCTACTTATAGAAATTTATTAACACAGGTATATCTGACAGGATCAAAACAAGATCCAAATGAAAAAAACAAACCTCCCCGGTGGACATCTAGCATTAATAAGTTACGCAACAAGAGGAAGAAGTTGCTGTCTAAGAATAAAAAAGAGAGGTCCCAGCACTGGAAGAACACCCTCTGCTTGAAGAAACAAATAAGGCAACTTGTAAAATCACATAAGGGCAACTTTCAAAAAAATTTAGCAACCATAGCTAAGGATAATTATAAGGCATTCTTCAGCTATATTCGTCACCTAAACGGTAGGACCCAGACATGTGCTGAACTATCTGTAAATGGCATCAAACATACTGATCCTGCAAAAATAGCTAACTTATTAGCTGACAGGTTTGGCGAAAACTTCACCCCCCCGTTCCCTTCAAACATTCCACAAAGCATTCCCTCTACATCTCCCCCACCTTGCATATCCAAAGAGCAAGTGATTAATGCTCTCTCCAAGGCAAAAACACAGCCTTTATGGAACTGGATGGCATCCCAGGTTGCATTTTAAATGGTCTAAAACATGAGTTAGCAACTCCATTAGGTACTCTTTTCAACCACAGCCTGAGTACTGGTGTTGTTCCTGCTGAATGGAAAATAGCAACCATCACCCCCCCCCCCCTTCATAAATGGAGTACAGCAACAGAACCTGGGAACTACAGACCAATACATTTAACCAGCCTTATCTGTAAGGCCATGGAACTAATCATCATGGACCTTATAAATAAGGATATAGGTGATCTCCAAACCCTTGATCTGACACAGTTTAGTTTTGTCAAAGGCAGGTCATGCCTGTTAAACCTGGTGGACTTCTTCAAAAATGTCACCAGAGCCATAGAGAAAGGCAGATCTGTGAATACAGCCTACCTTGACTTAGCTAAGGCCTTTGAAACAATCCCACATTTGGGCATCATTGATACAGTCTCCCAGTTGAATATCAACTGTTATGTCATCAGGTGGGCTGCTAACTGGCTCACTGACAGATCATAGTCAGAATTGGGGACTTTACCTCAACCAGCAGACCTGTCACCAGTGGGGTTCCACATGGGTTAGTGCTGGCCCCCCTGTTGTTTGGACTATACTTGTAAGAAGTTCAAGCCAAAACACTTACACAAACCAATGATTGGTTCTAAAGCCATGGACTCAAACTCAGTACAACTCAGTAGTGAGAGACCTGAGAACGCAAGTTGACTCTAGTCTAAACTTTGACCACCATGTGTCTACTGTGGTAAGGAAAGCATTCTACGTCGCACACCTCATTAGCAAAGGCATTGCCTCAAGAGTGAAAAAGGTCATAACACCCTTGTACTTGACTCTCATCAGGCCAGTAACTGAGTACAGTGCTCCCTTTGGTATGTACCTTACCAGACAACTGCAGCAACTTGAGAGACCTCAGAGATTTCTAACCAACAAAATTCAGGGTCTCCAGCAGACGTCATACATTGACAGACTGAAGTCTCTGTCACTGTACTCAGTACCGTACAGGCTACTTACAGGAGACTTGTGCATGGTCTACAGAGCAATCTTGGATCCAAACCTAATGGAAATGCTACACATCTGTAAGTCAAATGGGACAAGGGCCACCCTCTCTAGGGACCTTAACCTGGCCTGCAACATAAATAGGACATGTCTTTCAGAGGTTGCCACTCCTCTGGAATAAGCTACCATTTCACATCAAACAAAGCTCCTCTATGACCCTGTTTAAGTCTAGCCTGAATGACTAAATGGGAAATCATAAATTCCTGTGGGGATTTCACCTGTGAACCTCCTCGATATGGGCAGTTGTTGCTAACTAAGATCTCGAGTTTAGATAAGATCCTTTATATTGGGTTTCTCTAGTATTATATTGGGTACACATGGCTATGCTTATAAAGACCTTTGGGTCAGTTAACCAGTAACCACCTATGAACCTATGAATCTATTTGATGACATTAACAGAACATTGATGATCCAGAGGGAAGCAGAATGTAAGAAAATACCATTGTTGTTGGTGGGTCTTGATGCAGAGAAAGCATTTGACAGAGTAAGCTAGGACTTTATGAGCAAGACAATGGAAGCAATTGCATTCTATGATAAAATTATAAGATTGATTAGGAGGATATATGAGGGATCCAAGGTGAACATTAAAGTGGGTGAGTTCCTCTCTGATAATTTCTGCTTGAGCAGAGGACCAGGCAGGGTTTTCCTCTTTCTCCTTTGTTACGTGCACTATATTTAGAACCATTGGCAAAAAAAATAAGGGACTCAGAAATTCAAGGATATAGTGAGTATGGTAGTCAAGAAAAGCTGGCTGTATTTGCAGATGACATTATTTTATACCTGATAAAACCACAAAAAGACATTACAGTGTTGTGGAACATTTTGAGACAGTCTCAGTTCTTTTTGGGATACAAAATTTATGAAGTTAAAACAAAGGCAATAGCTGTAAATTATGTACCCACACATGTATTGGTTCAGTAATATTCATATTTATGGGGACGTGATTAAATGAAGTATTTAGGAGTATGGATTAAAATGATTCTGGTGTGGTAGCAAGGATATGTGGGAAGAGACTAAACAAAAGATTATACAAAAAGTGAGACATTGGAAGCTCTTGCTGTATGGATACGGGATAGTAAGATACAAGCAGTTAAAATGTTTTAGTCCCTTTAGTCTTACACAGAGGTCAGACATATTTTTATCAACCACAGGAGAAGTTGTGGATAGCAATTAATAAAGAGATGAAGGATTTTATTTGGATGGGGAAGATGTCAAGAGTCATGTAGGATAAGTTGATTCTTTCAATAGAACAAGGCAGATTGGGACTGCCCAATGATTTGAAGTGCTATTTCAGAGTTACACAGTTAAGGCTCCTGTACATAGCACAAGCAGAAACCTATAATTCAGAGTGGAAAGGGATGATGATGAAACGGGGAAAGCTCAAGAAATAAGGAAAGACTGGGATTTTGTATGCACACTTTTAATGAGAATAACAATAATCATACAGAATATTATATTCATAACGTAGCAGAAATTATTCTAAGAACTAAGCCAATATGGGAATGAAGAAAGGAGATTCTGCCGATAGGGATGACTGCAACTAGGAATACAGACAATAGGCAAGAGGCATCTGGAATTTATTGGAGAAAACTGGCAAAGGAGCCAAGGTATTGGGAGCAAATAATTAGAGAGGGAAAGGTAATAGAATGGGAAGATGCCAAGATTTTATTTGGACTGCAGGTTACAGATTGCCTTCCCTATCAAGGATTGATATCAGAGTATAGGCAAAGAAAAAGAAATGGGGGGGGGGGTCCTAAACAAAAGACAAGCACTGGTAGAGTTTTTAGTAGAATAGAGAACAGAAGCTGCTGTTAAAAAAGGAATAATTAGTACAGCATACAAAATATGGCATGATAACTATAAGTATCAGTCAGAGGAGGTTAGAAAGGATTGGGACGAGAGACTAGATAAGCAAATCACAAATAAACAATGTGGGGGAGGGGGTTAAATGCTTGTCTCCCAAATATGCAGCAAAAATTAGAAGATTTAGAATTTTTGCTTGGAAATGTTTACATAGATATTTTATACTCCAAGTAGACTCTAGAGAATTTTTCCTCAGGAAGACAGCAAATGTTGGACATTTGATGGGGAAGAAAGAGGTAATTGTGAGCATATTTTCTGGGAGTGTAATGAGTTGGCAGACTTTAAAGATTCACTGTAGACTACTTTGTCAGAGATCCTGGGTGAATAAATTGCTGTAACTAGGAAATGATTTCTATGAGCTGTGATATAGACTAGGAATTGCCTAGACATAGTAAGGCCTTCCTGAGTCAAATTATGGTAGTTTCCAAAAAGCACTTACTAGAAAATGGAAATCAAGGTCTAAACCAACTGTACTAGAAGTAGTGTGTGTAGTAACAGAGAGAAAACAACTGGAATTGGGATCTTTAGAAAAGGGTAGGATGAAATTGTATAGGAAAAAAATGTGAATTGTGGGAACAATCCGTACAGAGGAGGAATTAGGTTTAAAAGAGGGGAGGAATGAGGTTTAAAAGAAGGCAAGATTTGAATGAGCTATGTAATGTTTGACTGACAATGATTGGGTAGGTTATAAGTGATGTGTAATGTTTGTAACTAAGGTTATATCAGTATAGTGTGGATCTAAAATACTTGCAGCTAGGATTATGTCAAGATGATTTGTTTTAATTTATGTAAATCTACGATTGCCCATGTCATAAGTGATAATTTAATGAAAATACTTCTTGTTAAAAAAAAGAGAGAGAAGAACTAAGGAATAATTCAAATTACTGTTTCAAACTTAACTGTAATGGCAGCAGCTATTCAAATCCAATAACATTGCCATCATACTGGCTAACAAGTTTGCTGCAAATTTCTCCCCTTAAACTGTCATCCCTACCCAAAACAAATAAACATACCAGAGTCACTCCCCTCCAAATTATCTCCAAGGACCATATCTTTTAAGTGCTTACCATGATCAAAACTACTTTTTCAATGGGTCTGGACAACATTCCAGGTCATCTTATAAACAGTGGCAAGCACGTCCTTCTTGATCCCATCCTCAACTGAAGCCTCATTACAAGCATTCCTAGTTAGTGTCATGCTGCTGTGGTGATGCCCTTCATAAGGTTGGCCCTACCACTTAGTCAAGTAACTGTAGACCCATTAGTCTTAATAGTCCTGCATGCAAAATCATGGACAACATATCATCACTGACCTCATAAACCAGGACATTAAGAATCTAATCAGACATGGCCAGCAGCAATTTGGATTTGTTAATGGTAGGTCATGCCTCCACAGTCTCGTGAACTTATTTGAAAAGGTCATGCGGGCCATTGACAGTGGTTATACTATTTATGCTGCCTACCAGAATCTAGCAAAAGCATTCGGTACCATAGCACATGATGGTGTTATAAATTTGCCAGTAGCTATAAACATAGATCCTTATGTGGTAAGATGAACTGAAAACTGGTTCAAGGATAGAACACATGTTGTCAGGGTTTGTGATGTCTCCTCTGTCAAGAAAAAGTTGATCAATGGTATTTACCAAGAGTTTGTATTGGGTCCCCTCCTTTTAGGCATCCATTTCTCTCATCTCAGAACTAACAACAAGGATCTCTGTCTAGGTTTATTGATGATTGTAAGCTGGCAGTATCTGTTAGATAAAAACAAACAATATAAATTCCCTTAAAGTGGAACTGTCACACATTAAAACATGGTGCACTGTGAACTGTGAAAGTGCTCAAACTAAACCCTAAGAAGTG